>NW_027511282.1:0-26658 GCF_048772815.1 Callospermophilus lateralis
CATTGAGAGGGTTTGCCAAGCTTCTAAGAAATCACGAGTTTCCGAAATACCAGCAAACATTTTTTCACCCAATCTTGATGATACTTGTTGCTAATGATCAGTACACAAATCCCACTTGGCTCACCAAATTTTGTTCTTCTAGGTTGAAGCGTTCGTCTACAGTACAGTTTTTATATTTAGGTTTCCCTCTGTTCCCTCCTATATAGAAAGATGAATTTGGAACTCTAAATCCAACATGGTTTGTAGCAGCACTTTGAAACTTGACAAAATAAATGAGTTCTCAGTTTTGTCTCTATGGTTTGTTTCCTGTTCAAGTAGCACTAGGCACAGACTCTAGAAAAGCACTTTCATTGAGAGGGGTTGCCAAGCTTCTAAGAAATTACGAGTTTCCGAAATACCAGCAAATATTTTTTCACCCAATCTTGATGATACTTGGTGCTAATGATCAGTACACAAATCCCACTTGGCTCACCAAATTTTGTTCTTCTAGGTTGAAGCGTTCGTCTACAGTAGCAGTTTATATATTTAGGTTTCCCTCTGTTCTCTCCTATATAGAAAGATGAATTTGGAACTCTAAATCCAACATGGTTTGTAGTAGCTCTTTGAAACTTGACAAAATAAAGGAGTTCTCAGTTTTGTCGCTATGGTTTGTTTCCTCTTCAAGTAGCCCTAGGCACAGACTGTGGAAAAGCACTTTCATTGAGATGGGTTGCCAAGCTTCTAAGAAATAACGAGTTTCTGAAATACCAGCAAATATTTTTTAACCCAATCTTGATGATACTTGGTGGTAATGATCAGTACACAATTCCCACTTGGCTCACCAAATTTTGTTCTTCTAGGTTGAAGCGTTCGTCTACAGTAGCAGTTTATATATTTAGGTTTCACTCTGTTCTCTCATATATAGATAGATGAATTTGGAACTCTAAATCCAACATGGTTTGTAGTAGCTCTTTGAAACTTGACAAAATAAAGGAGTTCTCAGTTTTGTATCTATGGTTTGTTTCCTCTTCAAGTAGCCCTCGGCACAGACTGTGGAAAGCACTTTAATTGAGATGGGTTGCCAAGCTTCTAAGAAATAACGAGTTTCCAAAATACCAGCAAATATTTTTTCACACAATCTTGTTGATACTTGGTGGTAATGATCAGTACACAAATCCCACTTGGCTCACCAAATTTTGTTCTTCTAGGTTGAAGCGTTCGTCTACAGTAGCAGTTTTTATATTTAGGTTTCACTCTGTTCTCTCATATATAGATAGATGAATTTGGAACTCTAAATCCAACATGGTTTGTAGTAGCTCTTTGAAACTTGACAAAATAAAGGAGTTCTCAGATTTGTCTCTATGGTTTGTTTCCTCTTCAAGGAGCCCTAGGCACAGACTGTGGAAAAGCACTTTCATTGAGAGAAGTTGCCAAGCTTCTAAGAAATAACGAGTTTCCGAAATACCAGCAAATATTTTTTAACCCAATCTTGATGATACTTTTTGCTAATGATCAGTACACAATTCCCACTTGGCTCACCAAATTTTGTTCTTCTAGGTTGAAGCGTTCGTCTACATTAGCAGTTTTTATATTTAGGTTTCCCTCTGTTCTCTCCTATATAGATAGATGAATTTGGAACTCTAAATCCAACATGGTTTGTAGTAGTTTTTTGAAACTTGAAAAAATAAAGGAGTTCTCAGATTTGTCTCTATGGTTTGTTTCCTCTTCAAGTAGCCCTAGGCACAGACTGTGGAAAAGCACTTTCACTTAGAGGGGTTGCCAAGCTTCTAAGAAATAACGAGTTTCCGAAATACCAGCAAATATTTTTTCACCCAATCTTGATGATACTTGGTGGTAATGATCAGTACACAAATCCCAGGTGGCTTACCAAATTTTGTTCTTCTAGGTTGAAGTGTTCGTCTACAGTAGCAGTTTTTATATTTAGGTTTCCCTCTGTTCTCTCCTATATAGATAGATGAATTTGGAAATCTAAATCCAACATGCTTTGTAGCAGCTCCTTGAAACTTGACAAAATAAAGGAGTTCTCAGTTTTGTCTCTATGGTTTGTTTCCTCTTCATGTAGCCCTAGGCACAGACTGTGGAAAAGCACTTTCATTGAGAGGGGTTGCCAAGCTTCTAAGAAATAACAAGTTTAAGAAATACAAGCAAATATTTTTTCACCCAATCTTGATGATTCTTGGTGCTAATGATCAGTACTCAAATCCCACTTGGCTCACCAAATTTTGTTTTCTAGTTGAAGCGTTCGTCTACAGTAGCAGTTTTTATATTTAGGTTTCCCTCTGTTCTCTCTTATATAGAAAGATGAATTTGGAACTCTTAATCCAACATGGTTTGTAGTAGCTCTTTGAAACTTGACAAAATAAAGGAGTTCTCAGTTTTGTCGCTATGGTTTGTTTCCTCTTCAAGTAGCCCTAGGCCCAGACTGTGGAAAAGCACTTTCATTGAGATGGGTTGCCAAGCTTCTAAGAAATAACGAGTTTCCGAAATACCAGCAAATATTTTTTCACCCAATCTTGATGATACTTGGTGGTAATGATCAGTACACAATTCCCACTTGGCTCACCAAATTTTGTTCTTCTAGGTTGAAGCGTTCGTCTACAGTAGCAGTTTTTATATTTAGGTTTCCCTCTGTTCTCTCCTATATAGAAAGATGAATTTGGAACTCTAAATCCAACAAGTTTGTAGTAGCTCTTTGAAACTTGACAAAATAAAGGAGTTCTCAGTTTTGTCGCTATGGTTTGTTTCCTCTTCAAGTAGCCCTAGGCACAGACTGTGGAAAAGCACTTTCATTGCGAGGGGTTGCCAAGCTTCTAAGAAATAACGAGTTTCCAAAATACCAGCAAATAATTTTTTCACCCAATCTTGATGATACTTGGTGGTAATGATCAGCACACAAATCCCACTTGGCTAACCAATTTTTGTTCATCTAGGTTGAAGCATTCGTGTACAGTAGCAGTTTTTATATTTAGGTTTCCCTCTGTTCTCTCCTATATAGATAGATGAATTTGGAACTCTAAATCCAACATGGTTTGTAGTAGCTCTTTGAAACTTGACAAAATAAAGGAGTTCTCAGATTTGTCTCTATAGTTTGTTTCCTCTTCACGTAGCCCTAGGCACAGACTGTGGAAAAGCACTTTCATTGAGAGGGGTTCCCAAGCTTATAAGAAATCACGAGTTTCCGAAATACCAGCAAATATTTTTTTCACCCAATCTTGATGACACTTGGTGGTAATGATCAGTACACAAATCCCACGTGGCTCACCAAATTTTGTTCTTCTTGGTTGAAGCGTTCGTCTACAGTAGCAGTTTTTATATTTAGGTTTCACTCTGTTCTCTCATATATAGATAGATGAATTTGGAACTCTAAATCCAACATGGTTTGTAGTAGCTCTTTGATACTTGACAAAATAAAGGAGTTCTCAGTTTTGTCTCTATGGTTTGTTTCCTCTTCAAGTAGCCCTAGGCACAGACTGTGGAAAGCACTTTCATTGAGAGGGGTTGCCAAGCTTCTAAGAAATAACGAGTTTCCGAAATACCAGCAAATATTTTTTCACACAATCTTGTTGATACTTGGTGGTAATGATCAGTACACAAATCCCACTTGGCTCACCAAATTTTGTTCTTCTAGGTTGAAGCGTTCGTCTACAGTACAGTTTTTGTATTTAGGTTTCTCTCTGTTCTCTCCTATATAGATAGATGAATTTGGAACTCTAAATCCAACATGGTTTGCAGTAGCTCTTTGAAACTTGACAAAATAAAGGAGTTCTCAGATTTGTCTCTATGGTTTGTTTCCTCTTCAAGTAGCCCTAGGCACAAACTGGAGAAAAGCACTTTCATTGAGAGGGGTTGCCAAGCTTCTAGGAAATAACGAGTTTCCGAAATACCAGCAAATATTTTTTCACCCAATCTTGATGATACTTGTTGCTAATAATCAGTACACAAATCCCACTTGGCTCACCAAATTTAGTTCATCTAGATTGAAGCGTTCGTGTACAGTAGCAGTTTTTATATTTAGGTTTCCCTCTGTTCTCTCCTATACAGATAGATGAATTTGGAACTCTAAATCCAACATGGTTTGTAGTAGCTCTTTGAAACTTGACAAAATAAAGGAGTTCTCAGATTTGTCGCTATGGTTTGTTTCCTCTTCAAGTAGCCCTAGGCACAGACTGTGGAAAAGCACTTTCATTGAGAGGGTTTGCCTAGCTTCTAAGATATCAAGAGTTTCCGAAATACCAGCAAACATTTTTTCACCCAATCTTGATGATACTTGTTGCTAATAATCAGTACACAAATCCCACTTGGCTCACCAAATTTAGTTCTTCTAGGTTGAAGCGTTCGTGTACAGTAGCAGTTTTTATATTTAGGTTTCCCTCTGTTCTCTCCTATACAGATAGATGAATTTGGAACTCTAAATCCAACATGGTTTGTAGTAGCTATTTGAAACTTGACAAAATAAAGGAGTTCTCCGTTTTGTCTCTATGGTTTGTTTCCTCTTCAAGTAGCCCTAGGCACAGACTGTGGAAAGCACTTTCATTGAGAGGGGTTGCCAAGTCTACGAAATAACGAGTTTCCGAAATACCAGCAAATATTTTTTCACCCAATCTTGATGATACTTGGTGCTAATGGTCAGTACACAAATCCCACTTGGCTTACCAAATTTTGTTTTTCTAGGTTGAAGCGTTCGTCTACAGTAGCAGTTTTTATATTTAGGTTTCCCTCTGTTCTCTCCTATATAGAAAGATGAATTTGGAACTCTAAATCCAACATGGTTTGTAGCAGCACTTTGAAACTTGACAAAATAAATGAGTTCTCAGTTTTGTCTCTATGGTTTGTTTCTTGTTCAAGTAGCACTAGGCACAGACTCTAGAAAAGCACTTTCATTGAGAGGGGTTGCCAAGCTTCTAAGAAATTACGAGTTTCCGAAATACCAGCAAATATTTTTTCACCCAATCTTGATGATACTTGGTGCTAATGATCAGTACACAAATCCCACTTGGCTCACCAAATTTTGTTCTTCTAGGTTGAAGCGTTCGTCTACAGTAGCAGTTTTTATATTTAGGTTTCCCTCTGTTCTCTCCTATATAGAAAGATGAATTTGGAACTCTAAATCCAACATGGTTTGTAGTAGCTCTTTGAAACTTGACAAAATAAAGGAGTTCTCAGTTTTGTCGCTATGGTTTGTTTCCTCTTCAAGTAGCCCTAGGCACAGACTGTGGAAAAGCACTTTCATTGAGATGGGTTGCCAAGCTTCTAAGAAATAACGAGTTTCCGAAATACCAGCAAATATTTTTTCACCCAATCTTGATGATACTTGGTGGTAATGATCAGTACACAATTCCCACTTGGCTCACCAAATTTTGTTCTTCTAGGTTGAAGCGTTCGTCTACAGTAGCAGTTTATATATTTAGGTTTCACTCTGTTCTCTCATATATAGATAGATGAATTTGGAACTCTAAATCCAACATGGTTTGTAGTAGCTCTTTGAAACTTGACAAAATAAAGGAGTTCTCAGTTTTGTCTCTATGGTTTGTTTCCTCTTCAAGTAGCCCTCGGCACAGACTGTGGAAAGCACTTTAATTGAGATGGGTTGCCAAGCTTCTAAGAAATAACGAGTTTCCAAAATACCAGCAAATATTTTTTCACACAATCTTGTTGATACTTGGTGGTAATGATCAGTACACAAATCCCACATGGCTCACCAAATTTTGTTCTTCTAGGTTGAAGCGTTCGTCTACAGTAGCAGTTTTTATATTTAGGTTTCACTCTGTTCTCTCATATATAGATAGATGAATTTGGAACTCTAAATCCAACATGGTTTGTAGTAGCTCTTTGAAACTTGACAAAATAAAGGAGTTCTCAGATTTGTCTCTATGGTTTGTTTCCTCTTCAAGGAGCCCTAGGCACAGACTGTGGAAAAGCACTTTCATTGAGAGAAGTTGCCAAGCTTCTAAGAAATAACGAGTTTCCGAAATACCAGCAAATATTTTTTCACCCAATCTTGATGATACTTTTTGCTAATGATCAGGACACAATTCCCACTTGGCTCACCAATTTTTGTTCTTCTAGGTTGAAGCGTTCGTCTACATTAGCAGTTTTTATATTTAGGTTTCCCTCTGTTCTCTCCTATATAGATAGATGAATTTGGAACTCTAAATCCAACATGGTTTGTAGTAGTTTTTTGAAACTTGACAAAATAAAGGAGTTCTCAGATTTGTCTCTATGGTTTGTTTCCTCTTCAATTAGCCCTAGGCACAGACTGTGGAAAAGCACTTTCACTTAGAGGGGTTGCCAAGCTTCTAAGAAATAACGAGTTTCCGAAATACCAGCAAATATTTTTTCACCCAATCTTGATGATACTTGGTGGTAATGATCAGTACACAATTCCCACTTGGCTCACCAAATTTTGTTCTTCTAGGTTGAAGCGTTCGTCTACAGTAGCAGTTTTTATATTTAGGTTTCCCTCTGTTCTCTCCTATATAGAAAGATGAATTTGGAACTCTAAATCCAACAAGTTTGTAGTAGCTCTTTGAAACTTGACAAAATAAAGGAGTTCTCAGTTTTGTCGCTATGGTTTGTTTCCTCTTCAAGTAGCCCTAGGCACAGACTGTGGAAAAGCACTTTCATTGCGAGGGGTTGCCAAGCTTCTAAGAAATAACGAGTTTCCAAAATACCAGCAAATAATTTTTTCACCCAATCTTGATGATACTTGGTGGTAATGATCAGCACACAAATCCCACTTGGCTAACCAATTTTTGTTCATCTAGGTTGAAGCATTCGTGTACAGTAGCAGTTTTTATATTTAGGTTTCCCTCTGTTCTCTCCTATATAGATAGATGAATTTGGAACTCTAAATCCAACATGGTTTGTAGTAGCTCTTTGAAACTTGACAAAATAAAGGAGTTCTCAGATTTGTCTCTATAGTTTGTTTCCTCTTCACGTAGCCCTAGGCACAGACTGTGGAAAAGCACTTTCATTGAGAGGGGTTCCCAAGCTTATAAGAAATCACGAGTTTCCGAAATACCAGCAAATATTTTTTCACCCAATCTTGATGACACTTGGTGGTAATGATCAGTACACAAATCCCACGTGGCTCACCAAATTTTGTTCTTCTTGGTTGAAGCGTTCGTCTACAGTAGCAGTTTTTATATTTAGGTTTCACTCTGTTCTCTCATATATAGATAGATGAATTTGGAACTCTAAATCCAACATGGTTTGTAGTAGCTCTTTGATACTTGACAAAATAAAGGAGTTCTCAGTTTTGTCTCTATGGTTTGTTTCCTCTTCAAGTAGCCCTAGGCACAGACTGTGGAAAGCACTTTCATTGAGAGGGGTTGCCAAGCTTCTAAGAAATAACGAGTTTCCGAAATACCAGCAAATATTTTTTCACACAATCTTGTTGATACTTGGTGGTAATGATCAGTACACAAATCCCACTTGGCTCACCAAATTTTGTTCTTCTAGGTTGAAGCGTTCGTCTACAGTACAGTTTTTGTATTTAGGTTTCTCTCTGTTCTCTCCTATATAGATAGATGAATTTGGAACTCTAAATCCAACATGGTTTGTAGTAGCTCTTTGAAACTTGACAAAATAAAGGAGTTCTCAGATTTGTCTCTATGGTTTGTTTCCTCCTCAAGTAGCACTAGGCACAAACTGGAGAAAAGCACTTTCATTGAGAGGGGTTGCCAAGCTTCTAGGAAATAACGAGTTTCCGAAATACCAGCAAATATTTTTTCACCCAATCTTGATGATACTTGTTGCTAATAATCAGTACACAAATCCCACTTGGCTCACCAAATTTAGTTCATCTAGATTGAAGCGTTCGTGTACAGTAGCAGTTTTTATATTTAGGTTTCCCTCTGTTCTCTCCTATACAGATAGATGAATTTGGAACTCTAAATCCAACATGGTTTGTAGTAGCTCTTTGAAACTTGACAAAATAAAGGAGTTCTCAGATTTGTCGCTATGGTTTGTTTCCTCTTCAAGTAGCCCTAGGCACAGACTGTGGAAAAGCACTTTCATTGAGAGGGTTTGCCTAACTTCTAAGATATCAAGAGTTTCCGAAATACCAGCAAACATTTTTTCACCCAATCTTGATGATACTTGTTGCTAATAATCAGTACACAAATCCCATTTGGCTCACCAAATTTAGTTCTTCTAGGTTGAAGCGTTCGTGTACAGTAGCAGTTTTTATATTTAGGTTTCCCTCTGTTCTCTCCTATACAGATAGATGAATTTGGAACTCTAAATCCAACATGGTTTGTAGTAGCTATTTGAAACTTGACAAAATAAAGGAGTTCTCAGTTTTGTCTCTATGGTTTGTTTCCTCTTCAAGTAGCCCTAGGCACAGACTGTGGAAAGCACTTTCATTGAGAGGGGTTGCCAAGTCTACGAAATAACGAGTTTCCGAAATACCAGCAAATATTTTTTCACCCAATCTTGATGATACTTGGTGCTAATGGTCAGTACACAAATCCCACTTGGCTTACCAAATTTTGTTCTTCTAGGTTGAAGCGTTCGTCTACAGTAGCAGTTTTTATATTTAGGTTTCCCTCTGTTCTCTCCTATATAGAAAGATGAATTTGGAACTCTAAATCCAACATGGTTTGTAGCAGCACTTTGAAACTTGACAAAATAAATGAGTTCTCAGTTTTGTCTCTATGGTTTGTTTCTTGTTCAAGTAGCACTAGGCACAGACTCTAGAAAAGCACTTTCATTGAGAGGAGTTGCCAAGCTTCTAAGAAATTACGAGTTTCCGAAATACCAGCAAATATTTTTTCACCCAATATTGATGATACTTGGTGCTAATGATCAGTACACAAATCCCACTTGGCTCACCAAATTTTGTTCTTCTAGGTTGAAGCGTTCGTCTACAGTAGCAGTTTTTATATTTAGGTTTCCCTCTGTTCTCTCCTATATAGAAAGATGAATTTGGAACTCTAAATCCAACATGGTTTGTAGTAGCTCTTTGAAACTTGACAAAATAAAGGAGTTCTCAGTTTTGTCGCTATGGTTTGTTTCCTCTTCAAGTAGCCCTAGGCACAGACTGTGGAAAAGCACTTTCATTGAGATGGGTTGCCAAGCTTCTAAGAAATAACGAGTTTCCGAAATACCAGCAAATATTTTTTCACCCAATCTTGATGATACTTGGTGGTAATGATCAGTACACAATTCTCACTTGGCTCACCAAATTTTGTTCTTCTAGGTTGAAGCGTTCGTCTACAGTAGCAGTTTATATATTTAGGTTTCACTCTGTTCTCTCATATATAGATAGATGAATTTGGAACTCTAAATCCAAAATGGTTTGTAGTAGCTCTTTGAAACTTGACAAAATAAAGGAGTTCTCAGTTTTGTCGCTATGGTTTGTTTCCTCTTCAAGTAGCCCTAGGCACAGACTGTGGAAAAGCACTTTCATTGAGATGGGTTGCCAAGCTTCTAAGAAATAACGAGTTTCCGAAATACCAGCAAATATTTTTCACCCAATCTTGATGATACTTGGTGGTAATGATCAGTACACAATTCCCACTTGGCTCACCAAATTTTGTTCTTCTAGGTTGAAGCGTTCGTCTACAGTAGCAGTTTATATATTTAGGTTTCACTCTGTTCTCTCATATATAGATAGATGAATTTGGAACTCTAAATCCAACATGGTTTGTAGTAGCTCTTTGAAACTTGACAAAATAAAGGAGTTCTCAGTTTTGTCTCTATGGTTTGTTTCCTCTTCAAGTAGCCCTCGGCACAGACTGTGGAAAGCACTTTAATTGAGATGGGTTGCCAAGCTTCTAAGAAATAACGAGTTTCCAAAATACCAGCAAATATTTTTTCACACAATCTTGTTGATACTTGGTGGTAATGATCAGTACACAAATCCCACATGGCTCACCAAATTTTGTTCTTCTAGGTTGAAGCGTTCGTCTACAGTAGCAGTTTTTATATTTAGGTTTCACTCTGTTCTCTCATATATAGATAGATGAATTTGGAACTCTAAATCCAACATGGTTTGTAGTAGCTCTTTGAAACTTGACAAAATAAAGGAGTTCTCAGATTTGTCTCTATGGTTTGTTTCCTCTTCAAGGAGCCCTAGGCACAGACTGTGGAAAAGCACTTTCATTGAGAGAAGTTGCCAAGCTTCTAAGAAATAACGAGTTTCCGAAATACCAGCAAATATTTTTTCACCCAATCTTGATGATACTTTTTGCTAATGATCAGAACACAATTCCCACTTGGCTCACCAAATTTTGTTCTTCTAGGTTGAAGCGTTCGTCTACATTAGCAGTTTTTATATTTAGGTTTCCCTCTGTTCTCTCCTATATAGATAGATGAATTTGGAACTCTAAATCCAACATGGTTTGTAGTAGTTTTTTGAAACTTGACAAAATAAAGGAGTTCTCAGATTTGTCTCTATGGTTTGTTTCCTCTTCAATTAGCCCTAGGCACAGACTGTGGAAAAGCACTTTCACTTAGAGGGGTTGCCAAGCTTCTAAGAAATAACGAGTTTCCGAAATACCAGCAAATATTTTTTCACCCAATCTTGATGATACTTGGTGGTAATGATCAGTACACAATTCCCACTTGGCTCACCAAATTTTGTTCTTCTAGGTTGAAGCGTTCGTCTACAGTAGCAGTTTTTATATTTAGGTTTCCCTCTGTTCTCTCCTATATAGAAAGATGAATTTGGAACTCTAAATCCAACAAGTTTGTAGTAGCTCTTTGAAACTTGACAAAATAAAGGAGTTCTCAGTTTTGTCGCTATGGTTTGTTTCCTCTTCAAGTAGCCCTAGGCACAGACTGTGGAAAAGCACTTTCATTGCGAGGGGTTGCCAAGCTTCTAAGAAATAACGAGTTTCCAAAATACCAGCAAATAATTTTTTCACCCAATCTTGATGATACTTGGTGGTAATGATCAGCACACAAATCCCACTTGGCTAACCAATTTTTGTTCATCTAGTTGAAGCATTCGTGTACAGTAGCAGTTTTTATATTTAGGTTTCCCTCTGTTCTCTCCTATATAGATAGATGAATTTGGAACTCTAAATCCAACATGGTTTGTAGTAGCTCTTTGAAACTTGACAAAATAAAGGAGTTCTCAGATTTGTCTCTATAGTTTGTTTCCTCTTCACGTAGCCCTAGGCACAGACTGTGGAAAAGCACTTTCATTGAGAGGGGTTCCCAAGCTTATAAGAAATCACGAGTTTCCGAAATACCAGCAAATATTTTTTCACCCAATCTTGATGACACTTGGTGGTAATGATCAGTACACAAATCCCACGTGGCTCACCAAATTTTGTTCTTCTTGGTTGAAGCGTTCGTCTACAGTAGCAGTTTTTATATTTAGGTTTCACTCTGTTCTCTCATATATAGATAGATGAATTTGGAACTCTAAATCCAACATGGTTTGTAGTAGCTCTTTGATACTTGACAAAATAAAGGAGTTCTCAGTTTTGTCTCTATGGTTTGTTTCCTCTTCAAGTAGCCCTAGGCACAGACTGTGGAAAGCACTTTCATTGAGAGGGGTTGCCAAGCTTCTAAGAAATAACGAGTTTCCGAAATACCAGCAAATATTTTTTCACACAATCTTGTTGATACTTGGTGGTAATGATCAGTACACAAATCCCACTTGGCTCACCAAATTTTGTTCTTCTAGGTTGAAGCGTTCGTCTACAGTACAGTTTTTGTATTTAGGTTTCTCTCTGTTCTCTCCTATATAGATAGATGAATTTGGAACTCTAAATCCAACATGGTTTGTAGTAGCTCTTTGAAACTTGACAAAATAAAGGAGTTCTCAGATTTGTCTCTATGGTTTGTTTCCTCTTCAAGTAGCCCTAGGCACAAACTGGAGAAAAGCACTTTCATTGAGAGGGGTTGCCAAGCTTCTAGGAAATAACGAGTTTCCGAAATACCAGCAAATATTTTTTCACCCAATCTTGATGATACTTGTTGCTAATAATCAGTACACAAATCCCACTTGGCTCACCAAATTTAGTTCATCTAGATTGAAGCGTTCGTGTACAGTAGCAGTTTTTATATTTAGGTTTCCCTCTGTTCTCTCCTATACAGATAGATGAATTTGGAACTCTAAATCCAACATGGTTTGTAGTAGCTCTTTGAAACTTGACAAAATAAAGGAGTTCTCAGATTTGTCGCTATGGTTTGTTTCCTCTTCAAGTAGCCCTAGGCACAGACTGTGGAAAAGCACTTTCATTGAGAGGGTTTGCCTAGCTTCTAAGATATCAAGAGTTTCCGAAATACCAGCAAACATTTTTTCACCCAATCTTGATGATACTTGTTGCTAATAATCAGTACACAAATCCCATTTGGCTCACCAAATTTAGTTCTTCTAGGTTGAAGCGTTCGTGTACAGTAGCAGTTTTTATATTTAGGTTTCCCTCTGTTCTCTCCTATACAGATAGATGAATTTGGAACTCTAAATCCAACATGGTTTGTAGTAGCTATTTGAAACTTGACAAAATAAAGGAGTTCTCAGTTTTGTCTCTATGGTTTGTTTCCTCTTCAAGTAGCCCTAGGCACAGACTGTGGAAAGCACTTTCATTGAGAGGGGTTGCCAAGTCTACGAAATAACGAGTTTCCGAAATACCAGCAAATATTTTTTCACCCAATCTTGATGATACTTGGTGCTAATGGTCAGTACACAAATCCCACTTGGCTTACCAAATTTTGTTCTTCTAGGTTGAAGCGTTCGTCTACAGTAGCAGTTTTTATATTTAGGTTTCCCTCTGTTCTCTCCTATATAGAAAGATGAATTTGGAACTCTAAATCCAACATGGTTTGTAGCAGCACTTTGAAACTTGACAAAATAAATGAGTTCTCAGTTTTGTCTCTATGGTTTGTTTCTTGTTCAAGTAGCACTAGGCACAGACTCTAGAAAAGCACTTTCATTGAGAGGAGTTGCCAAGCTTCTAAGAAATTACGAGTTTCCGAAATACCAGCAAATATTTTTTCACCCAATCTTGATGATACTTGGTGCTAATGATCAGTACACAAATCCCACTTGGCTCACCAAATTTTGTTCTTCTAGGTTGAAGCGTTCGTCTACAGTAGCAGTTTTTATATTTAGGTTTCCCGCTGTTCTCTCCTATATAGAAAGATGAATTTGGAACTCTAAATCCAACATGGTTTGTAGTAGCTCTTTGAAACTTGACAAAATAAAGGAGTTCTCAGTTTTGTCGCTATGGTTTGTTTCCTCTTCAAGTAGCCCTAGGCACAGACTGTGGAAAAGCACTTTCATTGAGATGGGTTGCCAAGCTTCTAAGAAATAACGAGTTTCCGAAATACCAGCAAATATTTTTTCACCCAATCTTGATGATACTTGGTGGTAATGATCAGTACACAATTCTCACTTGGCTCACCAAATTTTGTTCTTCTAGGTTGAAGCGTTCGTCTACAGTAGCAGTTTATATATTTAGGTTTCACTCTGTTCTCTCATATATAGATAGATGAATTTGGAACTCTAAATCCAAAATGGTTTGTAGTAGCTCTTTGAAACTTGACAAAATAAAGGAGTTCTCAGTTTTGTCGCTATGGTTTGTTTCCTCTTCAAGTAGCCCTAGGCACAGACTGTGGAAAAGCACTTTCATTGAGATGGGTTGCCAAGCTTCTAAGAAATAACGAGTTTCCGAAATACCAGCAAATATTTTTTCACCCAATCTTGATGATACTTGGTGGTAATGATCAGTACACAATTCCCACTTGGCTCACCAAATTTTGTTCTTCTAGGTTGAAGCGTTCGTCTACAGTAGCAGTTTATATATTTAGGTTTCACTCTGTTCTCTCATATATAGATAGATGAATTTGGAACTCTAAATCCAACATGGTTTGTAGTAGCTCTTTGAAACTTGACAAAATAAAGGAGTTCTCAGTTTTGTCTCTATGGTTTGTTTCCTCTTCAAGTAGCCCTCGGCACAGACTGTGGAAAGCACTTTAATTGAGATGGGTTGCCAAGCTTCTAAGAAATAACGAGTTTCCAAAATACCAGCAAATATTTTTTCACTCAATCTTGTTGATACTTGGTGGTAATGATCAGTACACAAATCCCACATGGCTCACCAAATTTTGTTCTTCTAGGTTGAAGCGTTCGTCTACAGTAGCAGTTTTTATATTTAGGTTTCACTCTGTTCTCTCATATATAGATAGATGAATTTGGAACTCTAAATCCAACATGGTTTGTAGTAGCTCTTTGAAACTTGACAAAATAAAGGAGTTCTCAGATTTGTCTCTATGGTTTGTTTCCTCTTCAAGGAGCCCTAGGCACAGACTGTGGAAAAGCACTTTCATTGAGAGAAGTTGCCAAGCTTCTAAGAAATAACGAGTTTCCGAAATACCAGCAAATATTTTTTCACCCAATCTTGATGATACTTTTTGCTAATGATCAGGACACAATTCCCACTTGGCTCACCAAATTTTGTTCTTCTAGGTTGAAGCGTTCGTCTACATTAGCAGTTTTTATATTTAGGTTTCCCTCTGTTCTCTCCTATATAGATAGATGAATTTGGAACTCTAAATCCAACATGGTTTGTAGTAGTTTTTTGAAACTTGACAAAATAAAGGAGTTCTCAGATTTGTCTCTATGGTTTGTTTCCTCTTCAATTAGCCCTAGGCACAGACTGTGGAAAAGCACTTTCACTTAGAGGGGTTGCCAAGCTTCTAAGAAATAACGAGTTTCCGAAATACCAGCAAATATTTTTTCACCCAATCTTGATGATACTTGGTGGTAATGATCAGTACACAATTCCCACTTGGCTCACCAAATTTTGTTCTTCTAGGTTGAAGCGTTCGTCTACAGTAGCAGTTTTTATATTTAGGTTTCCCTCTGTTCTCTCCTATATAGAAAGATGAATTTGGAACTCTAAATCCAACAAGTTTGTAGTAGCTCTTTGAAACTTGACAAAATAAAGGAGTTCTCAGTTTTGTCGCTATGGTTTGTTTCCTCTTCAAGTAGCCCTAGGCACAGACTGTGGAAAAGCACTTTCATTGCGAGGGGTTGCCAAGCTTCTAAGAAATAACGAGTTTCCAAAATACCAGCAAATAATTTTTTCACCCAATCTTGATGATACTTGGTGGTAATGATCAGCACACAAATCCCACTTGGCTAACCAATTTTTGTTCATCTAGGTTGAAGCATTCGTGTACAGTAGCAGTTTTTATATTTAGGTTTCCCTCTGTTCTCTCCTATATAGATAGATGAATTTGGAACTCTAAATCCAACATGGTTTGTAGTAGCTCTTTGAAACTTGACAAAATAAAGGAGTTCTCAGATTTGTCTCTATAGTTTGTTTCCTCTTCACGTAGCCCTAGGCACAGACTGTGGAAAAGCACTTTCATTGAGAGGGGTTCCCAAGCTTATAAGAAATCACGAGTTTCCGAAATACCAGCAAATATTTTTTCACCCAATCTTGATGACACTTGGTGGTAATGATCAGTACACAAATCCCACGTGGCTCACCAAATTTTGTTCTTCTTGGTTGAAGCGTTCGTCTACAGTAGCAGTTTTTATATTTAGGTTTCACTCTGTTCTCTCATATATAGATAGATGAATTTGGAACTCTAAATCCAACATGGTTTGTAGTAGCTCTTTGATACTTGACAAAATAAAGGAGTTCTCAGTTTTGTCTCTATGGTTTGTTTCCTCTTCAAGTAGCCCTAGGCACAGACTGTGGAAAGCACTTTCATTGAGAGGGGTTGCCAAGCTTCTAAGAAATAACGAGTTTCCGAAATACCAGCAAATATTTTTTCACACAATCTTGTTGATACTTGGTGGTAATGATCAGTACACAAATCCCACTTGGCTCACCAAATTTTGTTCTTCTAGGTTGAAGCGTTCGTCTACAGTACAGTTTTTGTATTTAGGTTTCTCTCTGTTCTCTCCTATATAGATAGATGAATTTGGAACTCTAAATCCAACATGGTTTGTAGTAGCTCTTTGAAACTTGACAAAATAAAGGAGTTCTCAGATTTGTCTCTATGGTTTGTTTCCTCCTCAAGTAGCACTAGGCACAAACTGGAGAAAAGCACTTTCATTGAGAGGGGTTGCCAAGCTTCTAGGAAATAACGAGTTTCCGAAATACCAGCAAATATTTTTTCACCCAATCTTGATGATACTTGTTGCTAATAATCAGTACACAAATCCCACTTGGCTCACCAAATTTAGTTCATCTAGATTGAAGCGTTCGTGTACAGTAGCAGTTTTTATATTTAGGTTTCCCTCTGTTCTCTCCTATACAGATAGATGAATTTGGAACTCTAAATCCAACATGGTTTGTAGTAGCTCTTTGAAACTTGACAAAATAAAGGAGTTCTCAGATTTGTCGCTATGGTTTGTTTCCTCTTCAAGTAGCCCGAGGCACAGACTGTGGAAAAGCACTTTCATTGAGAGGGTTTGCCTAACTTCTAAGATATCAAGAGTTTCCGAAATACCAGCAAACATTTTTTCACCCAATCTTGATGATACTTGTTGCTAATAATCAGTACACAAATCCATTTGGCTCACCAAATTTAGTTCTTCTAGGTTGAAGCGTTCGTGTACAGTAGCAGTTTTTATATTTAGGTTTCCCTCTGTTCTCTCCTATACAGATAGATGAATTTGGAACTCTAAATCCAACATGGTTTGTAGTAGCTATTTGAAACTTGACAAAATAAAGGAGTTCTCAGTTTTGTCTCTATGGTTTGTTTCCTCTTCAAGTAGCCCTAGGCACAGACTGTGGAAAGCACTTTCATTGAGAGGGGTTGCCAAGTCTACGAAATAACGAGTTTCCGAAATACCAGCAAATATTTTTTCACCCAATCTTGATGAATACTTGGTGCTAATGGTCAGTACACAAATCCCACTTGGCTTACCAAATTTTGTTCTTCTAGGTTGAAGCGTTCGTCTACAGTAGCAGTTTTTATATTTAGGTTTCCCTCTGTTCTCTCCTATATAGAAAGATGAATTTGGAACTCTAAATCCAACATGGTTTGTAGCAGCACTTTGAAACTTGACAAAATAAATGAGTTCTCAGTTTTGTCTCTATGGTTTGTTTCTTGTTCAAGTAGCACTAGGCACAGACTCTAGAAAAGCACTTTCATTGAGAGGAGTTGCCAAGCTTCTAAGAAATTACGAGTTTCCGAAATACCAGCAAATATTTTTTCACCCAATATTGATGATACTTGGTGCTAATGATCAGTACACAAATCCCACTTGGCTCACCAAATTTTGTTCTTCTAGGTTGAAGCGTTCGTCTACAGTAGCAGTTTTTATATTTAGGTTTCCCTCTGTTCTCTCCTATATAGAAAGATGAATTTGGAACTCTAAATCCAACATGGTTTGTAGTAGCTCTTTGAAACTTGACAAAATAAAGGAGTTCTCAGTTTTGTCGCTATGGTTTGTTTCCTCTTCAAGTAGCCCTAGGCACAGACTGTGGAAAAGCACTTTCATTGAGATGGGTTGCCAAGCTTCTAAGAAATAACGAGTTTCCGAAATACCAGCAAATATTTTTTCACCCAATCTTGATGATACTTGGTGGTAATGATCAGTACACAATTCTCACTTGGCTCACCAAATTTTGTTCTTCTAGGTTGAAGCGTTCGTCTACAGTAGCAGTTTATATATTTAGGTTTCACTCTGTTCTCTCATATATAGATAGATGAATTTGGAACTCTAAATCCAAAATGGTTTGTAGTAGCTCTTTGAAACTTGACAAAATAAAGGAGTTCTCAGTTTTGTCGCTATGGTTTGTTTCCTCTTCAAGTAGCCCTAGGCACAGACTGTGGAAAAGCACTTTCATTGAGATGGGTTGCCAAGCTTCTAAGAAATAACGAGTTTCCGAAATACCAGCAAATATTTTTTCACCCAATCTTGATGATACTTGGTGGTAATGATCAGTACACAATTCCCACTTGGCTCACCAAATTTTGTTCTTCTAGGTTGAAGCGTTCGTCTACAGTAGCAGTTTATATATTTAGGTTTCACTCTGTTCTCTCATATATAGATAGATGAATTTGGAACTCTAAATCCAACATGGTTTGTAGTAGCTCTTTGAAACTTGACAAAATAAAGGAGTTCTCAGTTTTGTCTCTATGGTTTGTTTCCTCTTCAAGTAGCCCTCGGCACAGACTGTGGAAAGCACTTTAATTGAGATGGGTTGCCAAGCTTCTAAGAAATAACGAGTTTCCAAAATACCAGCAAATATTTTTCACACAATCTTGTTGATACTTGGTGGTAATGATCAGTACACAAATCCCACATGGCTCACCAAATTTTGTTCTTCTAGGTTGAAGCGTTCGTCTACAGTAGCAGTTTTTATATTTAGGTTTCACTCTGTTCTCTCATATATAGATAGATGAATTTGGAACTCTAAATCCAACATGGTTTGTAGTAGCTCTTTGAAACTTGACAAAATAAAGGAGTTCTCAGATTTGTCTCTATGGTTTGTTTCCTCTTCAAGGAGCCCTAGGCACAGACTGTGGAAAAGCACTTTCATTGAGAGAAGTTGCCAAGCTTCTAAGAAATAACGAGTTTCCGAAATACCAGCAAATATTTTTTCACCCAATCTTGATGATACTTTTTGCTAATGATCAGGACACAATTCCCACTTGGCTCACCAAATTTTGTTCTTCTAGGTTGAAGCGTTCGTCTACATTAGCAGTTTTTATATTTAGGTTTCCCTCTGTTCTCTCCTATATAGATAGATGAATTTGGAACTCTAAATCCAACATGGTTTGTAGTAGTTTTTTGAAACTTGACAAAATAAAGGAGTTCTCAGATTTGTCTCTATGGTTTGTTTCCTCTTCAATTAGCCCTAGGCACAGACTGTGGAAAAGCACTTTCACTTAGAGGGGTTGCCAAGCTTCTAAGAAATAACGAGTTTCCGAAATACCAGCAAATATTTTTTCACCCAATCTTGATGATACTTGGTGGTAATGATCAGTACACAATTCCCACTTGGCTCACCAAATTTTGTTCTTCTAGGTTGAAGCGTTCGTCTACAGTAGCAGTTTTTATATTTAGGTTTCCCTCTGTTCTCTCCTATATAGAAAGATGAATTTGGAACTCTAAATCCAACAAGTTTGTAGTAGCTCTTTGAAACTTGACAAAATAAAGGAGTTCTCAGTTTTGTCGCTATGGTTTGTTTCCTCTTCAAGTAGCCCTAGGCACAGACTGTGGAAAAGCACTTTCATTGAGAGGGTTTGCCTAACTTCTAAGATATCAAGAGTTTCCGAAATACCAGCAAACATTTTTTCACCCAATCTTGATGATACTTGTTGCTAATAATCAGTACACAAATCCCATTTGGCTCACCAAATTTAGTTCTTCTAGGTTGAAGCGTTCGTGTACAGTAGCAGTTTTTATATTTAGGTTTCCCTCTGTTCTCTCCTATACAGATAGATGAATTTGGAACTCTAAATCCAACATGGTTTGTAGTAGCTATTTGAAACTTGACAAAATAAAGGAGTTCTCAGTTTTGTCTCTATGGTTTGTTTCCTCTTCAAGTAGCCCTAGGCACAGACTGTGGAAAGCACTTTCATTGAGAGGGGTTGCCAAGTCTACGAAATAACGAGTTTCCGAAATACCAGCAAATATTTTTTCACCCAATCTTGATGATACTTGGTGCTAATGGTCAGTACACAAATCCCACTTGGCTTACCAAATTTTGTTCTTCTAGGTTGAAGCGTTCGTCTACAGTAGCAGTTTTTATATTTAGGTTTCCCTCTGTTCTCTCCTATATAGAAAGATGAATTTGGAACTCTAAATCCAACATGGTTTGTAGCAGCACTTTGAAACTTGACAAAATAAATGAGTTCTCAGTTTTGTCTCTATGGTTTGTTTCTTGTTCAAGTAGCACTAGGCACAGACTCTAGAAAAGCACTTTCATTGAGAGGAGTTGCCAAGCTTCTAAGAAATTACGAGTTTCCGAAATACCAGCAAATATTTTTTCACCCAATATTGATGATACTTGGTGCTAATGATCAGTACACAAATCCCACTTGGCTCACCAAATTTTGTTCTTCTAGGTTGAAGCGTTCGTCTACAGTAGCAGTTTTTATATTTAGGTTTCCCTCTGTTCTCTCCTATATAGAAAGATGAATTTGGAACTCTAAATCCAACATGGTTTGTAGTAGCTCTTTGAAACTTGACAAAATAAAGGAGTTCTCAGTTTTGTCGCTATGGTTTGTTTCCTCTTCAAGTAGCCCTAGGCACAGACTGTGGAAAAGCACTTTCATTGAGATGGGTTGCCAAGCTTCTAAGAAATAACGAGTTTCCGAAATACCAGCAAATATTTTTTCACCCAATCTTGATGATACTTGGTGGTAATGATCAGTACACAATTCTCACTTGGCTCACCAAATTTTGTTCTTCTAGGTTGAAGCGTTCGTCTACAGTAGCAGTTTATATATTTAGGTTTCACTCTGTTCTCTCATATATAGATAGATGAATTTGGAACTCTAAATCCAAAATGGTTTGTAGTAGCTCTTTGAAACTTGACAAAATAAAGGAGTTCTCAGTTTTGTCGCTATGGTTTGTTTCCTCTTCAAGTAGCCCTAGGCACAGACTGTGGAAAAGCACTTTCATTGAGATGGGTTGCCAAGCTTCTAAGAAATAACGAGTTTCCGAAATACCAGCAAATATTTTTTCACCCAATCTTGATGATACTTGGTGGTAATGATCAGTACACAATTCCCACTTGGCTCACCAAATTTTGTTCTTCTAGGTTGAAGCGTTCGTCTACAGTAGCAGTTTATATATTTAGGTTTCACTCTGTTCTCTCATATATAGATAGATGAATTTGGAACTCTAAATCCAACATGGTTTGTAGTAGCTCTTTGAAACTTGACAAAATAAAGGAGTTCTCAGTTTTGTCTCTATGGTTTGTTTCCTCTTCAAGTAGCCCTCGGCACAGACTGTGGAAAGCACTTTAATTGAGATGGGTTGCCAAGCTTCTAAGAAATAACGAGTTTCCAAAATACCAGCAAATATTTTTTCACACAATCTTGTTGATACTTGGTGGTAATGATCAGTACACAAATCCCACATGGCTCACCAAATTTTGTTCTTCTAGGTTGAAGCGTTCGTCTACAGTAGCAGTTTTTATATTTAGGTTTCACTCTGTTCTCTCATATATAGATAGATGAATTTGGAACTCTAAATCCAACATGGTTTGTAGTAGCTCTTTGAAACTTGACAAAATAAAGGAGTTCTCAGATTTGTCTCTATGGTTTGTTTCCTCTTCAAGGAGCCCTAGGCACAGACTGTGGAAAAGCACTTTTCATTGAGAGAAGTTGCCAAGCTTCTAAGAAATAACGAGTTTCCGAAATACCAGCAAATATTTTTTCACCCAATCTTGATGATACTTTTTGCTAATGATCAGGACACAATTCCCACTTGGCTCACCAAATTTTGTTCTTCTAGGTTGAAGCGTTCGTCTACATTAGCAGTTTTTATATTTAGGTTTCCCTCTGTTCTCTCCTATATAGATAGATGAATTTGGAACTCTAAATCCAACATGGTTTGTAGTAGTTTTTTGAAACTTGACAAAATAAAGGAGTTCTCAGATTTGTCTCTATGGTTTGTTTCCTCTTCAATTAGCCCTAGGCACAGACTGTGGAAAAGCACTTTCACTTAGAGGGGTTGCCAAGCTTCTAAGAAATAACGAGTTTCCGAAATACCAGCAAATATTTTTTCACCCAATCTTGATGATACTTGGTGGTAATGATCAGTACACAATTCCCACTTGGCTCACCAAATTTTGTTCTTCTAGGTTGAAGCGTTCGTCTACAGTAGCAGTTTTTATATTTAGGTTTCCCTCTGTTCTCTCCTATATAGAAAGATGAATTTGGAACTCTAAATCCAACAAGTTTGTAGTAGCTCTTTGAAACTTGACAAAATAAAGGAGTTCTCAGTTTTGTCGCTATGGTTTGTTTCCTCTTCAAGTAGCCCTAGGCACAGACTGTGGAAAAGCACTTTCATTGCGAGGGGTTGCCAAGCTTCTAAGAAATAACGAGTTTCCAAAATACCAGCAAATAATTTTTTCACCCAATCTTGATGATACTTGGTGGTAATGATCAGCACACAAATCCCACTTGGCTAACCAATTTTTGTTCATCTAGGTTGAAGCATTCGTGTACAGTAGCAGTTTTTATATTTAGGTTTCCCTCTGTTCTCTCCTATATAGATAGATGAATTTGGAACTCTAAATCCAACATGGTTTGTAGTAGCTCTTTGAAACTTGACAAAATAAAGGAGTTCTCAGATTTGTCTCTATAGTTTGTTTCCTCTTCACGTAGCCCTAGGCACAGACTGTGGAAAAGCACTTTCATTGAGAGGGGTTCCCAAGCTTATAAGAAATCACGAGTTTCCGAAATACCAGCAAATATTTTTTCACCCAATCTTGATGACACTTGGTGGTAATGATCAGTACACAAATCCCACGTGGCTCACCAAATTTTGTTCTTCTTGGTTGAAGCGTTCGTCTACAGTAGCAGTTTTTATATTTAGGTTTCACTCTGTTCTCTCATATATAGATAGATGAATTTGGAACTCTAAATCCAACATGGTTTGTAGTAGCTCTTTGATACTTGACAAAATAAAGGAGTTCTCAGTTTTGTCTCTATGGTTTGTTTCCTCTTCAAGTAGCCCTAGGCACAGACTGTGGAAAGCACTTTCATTGAGAGGGGTTGCCAAGCTTCTAAGAAATAACGAGTTTCCGAAATACCAGCAAATATTTTTTCACACAATCTTGTTGATACTTGGTGGTAATGATCAGTACACAAATCCCACTTGGCTCACCAAATTTTGTTCTTCTAGGTTGAAGCGTTCGTCTACAGTACAGTTTTTGTATTTAGGTTTCTCTCTGTTCTCTCCTATATAGATAGATGAATTTGGAACTCTAAATCCAACATGGTTTGTAGTAGCTCTTTGAAACTTGACAAAATAAAGGAGTTCTCAGATTTGTCTCTATGGTTTGTTTCCTCTTCAAGTAGCCCTAGGCACAAACTGGAGAAAAGCACTTTCATTGAGAGGGGTTGCCAAGCTTCTAGGAAATAACGAGTTTCCGAAATACCAGCAAATATTTTTTCACCCAATCTTGATGATACTTGTTGCTAATAATCAGTACACAAATCCCACTTGGCTCACCAAATTTAGTTCATCTAGATTGAAGCGTTCGTGTACAGTAGCAGTTTTTATATTTAGGTTTCCCTCTGTTCTCTCCTATACAGATAGATGAATTTGGAACTCTAAATCCAACATGGTTTGTAGTAGCTCTTTGAAACTTGACAAAATAAAGGAGTTCTCAGATTTGTCGCTATGGTTTGTTTCCTCTTCAAGTAGCCCTAGGCACAGACTGTGGAAAAGCACTTTCATTGAGAGGGTTTGCCTAGCTTCTAAGATATCAAGAGTTTCCGAAATACCAGCAAACATTTTTTCACCCAATCTTGATGATACTTGTTGCTAATAATCAGTACACAAATCCCATTTGGCTCACCAAATTTAGTTCTTCTAGGTTGAAGCGTTCGTGTACAGTAGCAGTTTTTATATTTAGGTTTCCCTCTGTTCTCTCCTATACAGATAGATGAATTTGGAACTCTAAATCCAACATGGTTTGTAGTAGCTATTTGAAACTTGACAAAATAAAGGAGTTCTCAGTTTTGTCTCTATGGTTTGTTTCCTCTTCAAGTAGCCCTAGTCACAGACTGTGGAAAGCACTTTCATTGAGAGGGGTTGCCAAGTCTACGAAATAACGAGTTTCCGAAATACCAGCAAATATTTTTTCACCCAATCTTGATGATACTTGGTGCTAATGGTCAGTACACAAATCCCACTTGGCTTACCAAATTTTGTTCTTCTAGGTTGAAGCGTTCGTCTACAGTAGCAGTTTTTATATTTAGGTTTCCCTCTGTTCTCTCCTATATAGAAAGATGAATTTGGAACTCTAAATCCAACATGGTTTGTAGCAGCACTTTGAAACTTGACAAAATAAATGAGTTCTCAGTTTTGTCTCTATGGTTTGTTTCTTGTTCAAGTAGCACTAGGCACAGACTCTAGAAAAGCACTTTCATTGAGAGGAGTTGCCAAGCTTCTAAGAAATTACGAGTTTCCGAAATACCAGCAAATATTTTTTCACCCAATCTTGATGATACTTGGTGCTAATGATCAGTACACAAATCCCACTTGGCTCACCAAATTTTGTTCTTCTAGGTTGAAGCGTTCGTCTACAGTAGCAGTTTATATATTTAGGTTTCACTCTGTTCTCTCATATATAGATAGATGAATTTGGAACTCTAAATCCAAAATGGTTTGTAGTAGCTCTTTGAAACTTGACAAAATAAAGGAGTTCTCAGTTTTGTCGCTATGGTTTGTTTCCTCTTCAAGTAGCCCTAGGCACAGACTGTGGAAAAGCACTTTCATTGAGATGGGTTGCCAAGCTTCTAAGAAATAACGAGTTTCCGAAATACCAGCAAATATTTTTTCACCCAATCTTGATGATACTTGGTGGTAATGATCAGTACACAATTCCCACTTGGCTCACCAAATTTTGTTCTTCTAGGTTGAAGCGTTCGTCTACAGTAGCAGTTTATATATTTAGGTTTCACTCTGTTCTCTCATATATAGATAGATGAATTTGGAACTCTAAATCCAACATGGTTTGTAGTAGCTCTTTGAAACTTGACAAAATAAAGGAGTTCTCAGTTTTGTCTCTATGGTTTGTTTCCTCTTCAAGTAGCCCTCGGCACAGACTGTGGAAAGCACTTTAATTGAGATGGGTTGCCAAGCTTCTAAGAAATAACGAGTTTCCAAAATACCAGCAAATATTTTTTCACACAATCTTGTTGATACTTGGTGGTAATGATCAGTACACAAATCCCACATGGCTCACCAAATTTTGTTCTTCTAGGTTGAAGCGTTCGTCTACAGTAGCAGTTTTTATATTTAGGTTTCACTCTGTTCTCTCATATATAGATAGATGAATTTGGAACTCTAAATCCAACATGGTTTGTAGTAGCTCTTTGAAACTTGACAAAATAAAGGAGTTCTCAGATTTGTCTCTATGGTTTGTTTCCTCTTCAAGGAGCCCTAGGCACAGACTGTGGAAAAGCACTTTCATTGAGAGAAGTTGCCAAGCTTCTAAGAAATAACGAGTTTCCGAAATACCAGCAAATATTTTTTCACCCAATCTTGATGATACTTTTTGCTAATGATCAGGACACAATTCCCACTTGGCTCACCAAATTTTGTTCTTCTAGGTTGAAGCGTTCGTCTACATTAGCAGTTTTTATATTTAGGTTTCCCTCTGTTCTCTCCTATATAGATAGATGAATTTGGAACTCTAAATCCAACATGGTTTGTAGTAGTTTTTTGAAACTTGACAAAATAAAGGAGTTCTCAGATTTGTCTCTATGGTTTGTTTCCTCTTCAATTAGCCCTAGGCACAGACTGTGGAAAAGCACTTTCACTTAGAGGGGTTGCCAAGCTTCTAAGAAATAACGAGTTTCCGAAATACCAGCAAATATTTTTTCACCCAATCTTGATGATACTTGGTGGTAATGATCAGTACACAATTCCCACTTGGCTCACCAAATTTTGTTCTTCTAGGTTGAAGCGTTCGTCTACAGTAGCAGTTTTTATATTTAGGTTTCCCTCTGTTCTCTCCTATATAGAAAGATGAATTTGGAACTCTAAATCCAACAAGTTTGTAGTAGCTCTTTGAAACTTGACAAAATAAAGGAGTTCTCAGTTTTGTCGCTATGGTTTGTTTCCTCTTCAAGTAGCCCTAGGCACAGACTGTGGAAAAAGCACTTTCATTGCGAGGGGTTGCCAAGCTTCTAAGAAATAACGAGTTTCCAAAATACCAGCAAATAATTTTTTCACCCAATCTTGATGATACTTGGTGGTAATGATCAGCACACAAATCCCACTTGGCTAACCAATTTTTGTTCATCTAGGTTGAAGCATTCGTGTACAGTAGCAGTTTTTATATTTAGGTTTCCCTCTGTTCTCTCCTATATAGATAGATGAATTTGGAACTCTAAATCCAACATGGTTTGTAGTAGCTCTTTGAAACTTGACAAAATAAAGGAGTTCTCAGATTTGTCTCTATAGTTTGTTTCCTCTTCACGTAGCCCTAGGCACAGACTGTGGAAAAGCACTTTCATTGAGAGGGGTTCCCAAGCTTATAAGAAATCACGAGTTTCCGAAATACCAGCAAATATTTTTTTCACCCAATCTTGATGACACTTGGTGGTAATGATCAGTACACAAATCCCACGTGGCTCACCAAATTTTGTTCTTCTTGGTTGAAGCGTTCGTCTACAGTAGCAGTTTTTATATTTAGGTTTCACTCTGTTCTCTCATATATAGATAGATGAATTTGGAACTCTAAATCCAACATGGTTTGTAGTAGCTCTTTGATACTTGACAAAATAAAGGAGTTCTCAGTTTTGTCTCTATGGTTTGTTTCCTCTTCAAGTAGCCCTAGGCACAGACTGTGGAAAGCACTTTCATTGAGAGGGGTTGCCAAGCTTCTAAGAAATAACGAGTTTCCGAAATACCAGCAAATATTTTTTCACACAATCTTGTTGATACTTGGTGGTAATGATCAGTACACAAATCCCACTTGGCTCACCAAATTTTGTTCTTCTAGGTTGAAGCGTTCGTCTACAGTACAGTTTTTT
>NW_027511283.1:0-26656 GCF_048772815.1 Callospermophilus lateralis
TGACAAAATAAAGGAGTTCTCAGTTTTGTCTCTATGGTTTGTTTCCTCTTCAAGAAGCCCTAGGCACAGACTGTGGAAAAGCACTTTCATTGAGAGGGGTTGCCAAGCTTCTAAGACATAACGAGTTTGTGAAATACCAGCAAATATTTTTTCACCCAATTTTGATGATACTTGGTGGTAATGATCAGTACACAAATCCCACTTGGCTCACCAAATTTTGTTCTTCTAGTTTGAAGCTTTTGTCTACAGTAGCAGTTTTTATATGTAGGTTTCCCTCTGTTCTCTCCTATATAGATAGATGAATTTGGAACTCTAAATCCAACATGGTTTGTAGTAGCTCTTTGAAACTTGACAAAATAAAGGAGTTCTCAGTTTTGTCTCTATGGTTTGTTTCCTCTTCAATTAGCCCTAGGCACAGACTGTGGAAAGCACTTTCATTGAGATGGGTTGCAAAGCTTCTAAGAAATAACAAGTTTCTAAAATACCAGCAAATATTTTTTCACCCAATCTTGATGATACTTGGTGGTAATGACCAGTACACAAATCCCACTTGGCTCACCAATATTTGTTCTTCTAGGTTGAAGCGTTCGTCTACAATAGCAGTTTTCATATTTAGGTTTCCCTTTGTTCTCTCCTATATAGATAGATGAATTTGGAACTCTAAATCCAACATGGTTTATAGTAGCTCTTTGAAACTTGACAAAATAAAGGAGTTCTCAGGTTTGTCTCTATGGTTTGTTTCCTCTTCAAGTAGCCCTAGGCACAGACTGTGGAAAAGCACTTTCATTGTGAGGGGTTGCCAAGCTTCTAAGAAATAACGAGTTTCCGAAATACCAGCAAATATTTTTTCACCCAATCTTGATGATACTTGGTGGTAATGATCAGTACACAAATCCCTCTTGGCTCACCAAATTTTGTTCTTCTAGTTCTAAGCGTTCGTCTACAGTAGCAGTTTTTATATTTAGGTTTCACTCTGTTCTCTCATATATAGATAGATGAATTTGGAACCCTAATCCAACATGGTTTTTAGTAGCTCTTTGAATCTTGACAAAATAAAGAAGTTCTGAGTTTTGTCTCTATGGTTTGTTTCCTCTTGAAGTAGCCCTAGGCACAGACTGTGGAAAAGCACTTTCAATGACAGGGGTTGCCAAGCTTCTAAGAAATAACGAGTTTCCGAAATACCAGCAAATATTTTTTCACCCAATCTTGATGATACTTGGTGGTAATGATGAGTACACAGATCCCACTTGGCTCACCAAATTTTGTTCTTCTAGGTTGAAGCGTTCGTCTACAGTAGCAGTTTTTATATTTAGGGTTTCTCTCTGTTCTCTCCTATATAGATAGATGAATTTGGAACTCTAAATCCAACATGGATTGTAGTAGCTCTTTGAAACTTGACAAAATAAAGGAGTTCTCAGTTTTGTCTCTATGGTTTGTTTCCTCTTCAAGTAGCCCTAGCACAGACTGTGGAAGTACTTTCATTGAGATGGGTTGCCAAGCTTCTAAGAAATAACGAGTTTCCAAAATACCAGCAAATATTTTTTCACCCAATCTTGATGATACGTGGTGGTAATGATCAGTACACAAATCCCACTTGGCTCACCCAATTTTGTTCTTCTACGTTGAAGCGTTCGTCTACAGGCACAGTTTTTATATTTAGGTTTCACTCTGTTCTCTCATATATAGATAGATGAATTTGGAACCCTAAATCCAACATGGTTTGTAGTAGCTCTTTGAAACTTGACAAATTAAAGGAGTTCTCAGTTTTGTCTCTATGGTTTCTTTAATCTTCAAGTAGCCCTAGTCACAGACTGTGGAAAAGCACTTTCATTGAGAGGGGTTGCCAAGCTTCTAAGAAATTACAAGTTTCTGAAACACCAGCAAATATTTTTTCAACCCAATCTTGATGATACTTGGTGGAAATGATCAGTACACAAATCCCACTTGGCTCACCAAATTTTGTTCTTCTAGGTTGAAGCGTTCGTCTACAGTAGCAGTTTTTATATTTATGTTTCCCTCTGTTCTCTCCTGTAAAGATAGATGAATTTGGGACTCTAAATCCAACATGGTTTGTAGTAGCTCTTTGAAACTTGACAAAATAAAGGAGTTCTCAGTTTTGTCTCTATGGTTTCTTTCCTTTTCAAGTAGCCCTAGTCACAGACTGTGGAAAAGCACTTTCATTGAGAGGGGTTGCCATGCTTCTAAGAAATAACGAGTTTCCAAAATACCAGCAAATATTTTTTCACCCAATCTTGATGATACTTGGTGGTAATGATCAGTACACAAATCCCACTTGGCTCACCCAATTTTGTTCTTCTACGTTGAAGCGTTCGTCTACAGGCGCAGTTTTTTATATTTAGGTTTCACTCTGTTCTCTCTCATATATAGATAGATGAATTTGGAACCCTAAATCCAACATGGTTTGTAGTAGCTCTTGAAACTTGACAAAATAAAGGAGTTCTCAGTTTTGTCTCTATGGTTTCTTTCCTCTTCAAGTAGCCCTAGTCACAGACTGTGGAAAAGCACTTCATTGAGAGGGGTTGCCAAGCTTCTAAGAAATGACAAGTTTCTGAAACACCAGCAAATATTTTTTCATCCAATCTTGATGATACTTGGTGGAAATGATCAGTACACAAATCCCACTTGGCTCACCAAATTTTGTTCTTCTAGGTTGAAGCTTTCGTCTACAGTAGCAGTTTTTATATTTATGTTTCCCTCTGTTCTCTCCTGTAAAGATAGATGAATTTGGGACTCTAAATCCAACATGGTTTGTAGTAGCTCTTTGAAACTTGACAAAATAAAGGAGTTCTCAGTTTTGTCTCTATGGTTTCTTCCTTTTCAAGTAGTCCTAATCACAGACTGTGGAAAAGCACTTTCATTGAGAGGGGTTGCCAAGCTTCTAAGAAATAACGAGTTTCCAAAATACCAGCAAATATTTTTTCACCAAATCTTGATGATACTTGGTGGTAATGATCACTACACAAATCCCACTTGGCTCACCCAATATTGTTCTTCTACGTTGAAGCGTTCGTCTACAGGAGCAGTTTTATATTTAGGTTTCACTCTGTTCTCTCATATAGATAGATGAATTTGGAACTCTAAATCCAACATGGTTTGTAGTAGCTCTTTGAAACTTGACAAAATAAAGGAGTTCTCAGTTTTGTCTCTATGGTTTGTTTCCTCTTCAAGTAGCCCTAGGCACAGACTATGGAAAAGCACTTTCATTGAGGGTGGTTGCCAAGCTTCTAAGAAATTACAAGTTTCCGAAATACCAGCAAATATTTTTTCTCCCAATCTTGATGATACTTGGTGGTAATGATCAGTACACAAATCCCACTTGGCTCACCAAATTTTGTTCTTCTAGGTTGAAGCGTTCGTCTACAGTAGCAGTTTTTATGTTTAGGTTACATTCTGTTCTCTCATATATACATAGATGAATTTGGAACTCTAAATCCAACATGGTTTGTAGTAGCTCTTTGAAACTTGACAAAATAAAGGAGTTCTCAGTTTGTCTCTATGGTTTCTTTTCCTCTTCAAGTAGCCCTAGTTCCAGACTGTGGAAAAGCACTTTCATTGAGAGGGGTTGCCAAGCTTCTAAGAAATTACGAGTTTCCGAAATACCAGGAAATATTTTTTCACCCAATCTTGATGATACTTGGTGTAATGATGAGTACACAAATCCCACTTGGCTCAAAAAATTTTGTTCGTCTAGGTTGAAGCGTTCGTCTACAGTAGCAGTTTTTATATTTAGGTTTCCCTCTGTTCTCTCCTGTATAGATAGATGAATTTGGAACCCTAATCCAACATGGTTTGTAGTAGCGCATTGAAACTTGACAAAATAAAGGAGTTCTCATTTTTGTCTCTATGGTTTGTTTCCTCTTCAAGTAGCCCTAGGCACAGACTGTGGAAAGCACTTTCATTGAGATGGGGTTGCCAAGCTTCTAAGAAATAACGAGTTTCTAAAATACCAGCAATATTTTTTCACCCAATCTTGATGATACTTGGTGGTAATGATCAGTAAACAAATCCCACTTGGCTCACCAATATTTGTTATTCTAGGTTGGAAGCGTTCGTCTACAATAGCAGTTTTCATATTTAGGTTTCCCTCTGTTCTCTCCTATATAGATAGATGAATTTGGAACTCTAAATCCAACTTGGTTTATAGTAGCTCTTTGAAACTTGACAAAATAAAGGAGTTCTCAGGTTTGTCTCTATGGTTTGTTTCCTCTTCAAGTAGCCCTAGGCACAGACTGTGGAAAAGCACTTTCATTGAGAGGGGTTGCCAAACTTCTAAGAAATAACGAGTTTCCGAAATACCAGCAAATATTTTTTCACCCAATCTTGATGATATTGGTGGTAATGATCAGTACACAAATCCCCCTTGGCTCACCAAATTTTGTTCTTCTAGTTTGAAGCGTTCGTCTACAGTAGCAGTTTTTAAATTTAGGTTTCCCTCTGTTCTCTCCTGTAAAGTTGGATGAATTTGGACTCTAAATGCAACATGGTTTGTAGTAGCTCTTTGAAACTTGACAAAATAAAGGAGTTCTCAGTTTTGTCTCTATGGTTTCTTTCCTCTTCAAGTAGCCCTAGTCACAGACTGTGGAAAAGCACTTTCATTGTGAGGGTTGCCAAGCTTCTAAGAAATAACGAGTTTCCAAAATACCAGCAAATATTTTTTCACCCAATCTTGATGATACTTGGTGGTAATAATCAGTACACAAATCCCACTTGGCTCACCCAATTTTGTCTTCTACGTTGAAGCGTTCGTCTACAGGAGCAGTTTTTATATTTAGGTTTCACTCTGTTCTCTCATATATAGATAGATGAATTTGGAACTCTAAATCCAACATGGTTTGTAGTAGCTCTTTGAAACATGACAAAATAAAGGAGTTCTCAGTTTTGTCTCTATGTTTGTTTCCTCTTCAAGTAGCCCTAGGCACAGACTGTGGAAAAGCACTTTCATTGAGTGTGGTTGCCAAGCTTCTAAGAAATTACAAGTTTCCGAAACACCAGCAAATATTTTTTCACCCAATCTTGATGATACGTGGTGGTAATGATCAGTACACAAATCCCACTTGGCTCACCAAATTTTGTTCTTCTAGGTTGAAGCGTTCGTCTACAGTAGCAGTTTTTATATTAGGGTTTCTGTCTGTTCTCTCCTATATAGATAGATGAATTTGGAACTCTAAATCCAACATGGATTGTAGTAGCTCTTTGAAACTTGACAAAATAAAGGAGTTCTCAGTTTTGTCTCTATGGTTTGTTTCCTCTTCAAGTAGCCCTAGGCACAGACTGTGGAAAAGCACTTTCATTGAGAGGGGTTGCCAAGCTTCTAAGAAATAACGAGTTTCCGAAATACCAGCAAATATTTTTTCACCCAATTTTGATGATACTTGGTGGTAATGATCAGTACACAAATCCCACTTGGCTCACCAAGTTTTGTTCTTCTAGGTTGACGCGTTCGTCTACAGTAGCAGTTTTTATATTTAGGTTTCACTCTATCCTCTCATATATAGATAGATGAATTTGGAACTCTAAATCCAACATGGTTTGTAGTAGCTCTTTTGAAACTTGACAAAATAAAGGAGTTCTCAGTTTTGTCTCTATGGTTCTTTCCTCTTCAAGTAGCCCTAGTCCGAGAGTGTGGAAAAGCACTTTCATTGAGAGGGGTTGCCAAGCTTCTAAGAAATTACGAGTTTCCGAAATACCAGCAAATATTTTTTCACCCAATCTTGATGATATTGGTGGTAATGATCAGTACACAAATCCCCTTGGCTCACCAAATTTTGTTCTTCTAGTTTGAAGCGTTCGTCTACAGTAGCAGTTTTTAAATTTAGGTTTCCCTCTGTTCTCTCCTGTAAAGTTGGATGAATTTGGGACTCTAAATGCAACATGGTTTGTAGTAGCTCTTTGAAACTTGACAAAATAAAGGAGTTCTCAGTTTTGTCTCTATGGTTTCTTTCCTCTTCAAGTAGCCCTAGTCACAGACTGTGGAAAAGCACTTTCATTGTGAGGGGTTGCCAAGCTTCTAGAAAATAACGAGTTTCCAAAATACCAGCAAATATTTTTCACCCAATCTTGATGATACTTGGTGGTAATAATCAGTACACACCAATCCCACTTTGCGCTCACCCGAATTTTGTTCTTCTATGAAGCGTTCGTCTACAGGAGCAGTTTTTATATTTAGGTTTCACTCTGTTCTCTCATATATAGATAGATGAATTTGGAACTCTAAATCCAACATGGTTTGTAGTAGCTCTTTGAAACATGACAAAATAAAGGAGTTCTCAGTTTTGTCTCTATGGTTTGTTTCCTCTTCAAGTAGCCCTAGGCACAGACTGTGGAAAAGCACTTTCATTGAGTGTGGTTGCCAAGCTTCTAAGAAATTACAAGTTTCCGAAACACCAGCAAATATTTTTTCACCCAATCTTGATGATACGTGGTGGTAATGATCAGTACACAAATCCCACTTGGCTCACCAAATTTTGTTCTTCTAGGTTGAAGCGTTCGTCTACAGTAGCAGTTTTTATATTTAGGTTTCTGTCTGTTCTCTCCTATATAGATAGATGAATTTGGAACTCTAAATCCAACATGGTTGTAGTAGCTCTTTGAAACTTGACAAAATAAAGGAGTTCTCAGTTTTGTCTCTATGGTTTGTTTCCTCTTCAAGTAGCACTAGGCACAGACTGTGGAAAAGCACTTTCATTGAGAGTGGTTGCCAAGCTTCTAATAATTACAAGTTTCCGAAACACCAGCAAATATTTTTTCACCCAATCTTGATGATACTTGGTGGTAATGATAAGTACACAAATCCCACTTGGCTCACCCAATTTTGTTCTTCTACGTTGAAGCGTTCGTCTACAGGACCAGTTTTTATATTTAGGTTTCACTCTGTTCTCTCATATATAGATAGATGAATTTGGAACTCTAAATCCAACATGGTTTGTAGTAGCTCTTTGGAACTTGACAAAATAAAGAAGTTCTCAGTTTTGTCTCTATGGTTTGTTTCCTCTTTAAGTAGCCCTAGGCACAGACTGTGGAAGCACTTTCATTGAGATGGGTTGCCAAGCTTCTAAGAAATAACGAGTTTCCAAAATACCAGCAAATATTTTTTCACCCAATCTTGATGATACTTGGTGGTAATGATCAGTTCACAAATCCCACTTGGCTCACCCAATTTTGTTCTTCTACGTTGAAGCGTTCGTCTACAGGAGCAGTTTTTATATTTAGGTTTCACTCTGTTCTCTCATATGTAGATAGATGAATTTGGAACTCTAAATCCAACATGGTTTGTAGTAGCTCTTTGAAACTTGACAAAATAAAGGAGTTCTCAGTTTTGTCTTTATGGTTTGTTTCCTCTTCAAGTAGCCCTAGGCACAGACTGTGGAAAAGCACTTTCATTGAGAGTGGTTGCCAAGTTTCTAAGAAATTACAAGTTCCCGAAACACCAGCAAATATTTTTTCACCCAATCTTGATGATACTTGGTGGTAATGATAAGTACACAAATCCCACTTGGCTCACCAAATTATGTTCTTCTAGGTTGAAGTGTTTGTCTACAGTAGCAGTTTTTATATTTAGGTTTCTCTCTGTTCTCTCCTATATAGATAGATGAATTTGGAACTCTAAATCCAACATGGTTTGTAGTAGCTCTTTGAAACTTGACAAAATAAAGGAGTTCTCAGTTTTGTCTCTATGGTTTGTTTCCTCTTCAACTAGCCCTAGGCACAGACTGTGGAAAAGCACTTTCATTGAGAGGGGTTGCCAAGCTTCTAAGACATAACGAGTTTCCGAAATACCAGCAAATATTTTTTCACCCAATTTTGATGATACTTGGTGGTAATGATCAGTACAAAAATCCCACTTTGCTCACCAAATTTTGTTCTTCTAGTTTGAAGCTTTCGTCTACAGTAGCAGTTTTTATATTTAGGTTTCCCTCTGTTCTCTCCTATATAGATAGATGAATTTGGAACTCTAAATCCAACATGGGTTTGTAGTAGCTCTTTGAAACTTGACAAAATAAAAAGTTCTCAGTTTTGTCTCTATGGTTTCTTTCCTCTTCAAGTAGCCCTAGTCACAGACTGTGGAAAAGCACTTTCATTGAGAGGGGTTGCCAAGCTTCTAAGAAATAACGAGTTTCCAAAATACCAGCAAATATTTTTTCACCCAATCTTGATGATACTTGGTGGTAATGATCAGTACACAAATCCCACTTGGCTCACCCAATTTTGTTCTTCTACGTTGAAGCGTTCGTCTACAGGAGCAATTTTTATATTTAGGTTTCACTCTGTTCTCTCCTATATAGATAGATGAATTTGGAACTCTAAATCCAACATGGATTGTTGTAGCTCTTTGAAACTTGACAAAATAAAGGAGTTCTCAGTTTTGTCTCTATGGTTTGTTTCCTCTTCAAGTAGCCCTAGGCACAGACTGTGGAAAAGCACTTTCATTGAGAGGGGTTGCCAAGCTTCTAAGAAATAACGAGTTTCTGAAATACCAGTAAATATTTTTTCACCCAATTTTGATGATACTTGGTGGTAATGATCAGTACACAAATCCCACTTGGCTCACCAAATTTTGTTCTTCTAGGTTGAAGCGTTCGTCTACAGTAGCAGTTTTTATATTTAGGTTTCACTCTGTTCTCTCCTATATAGATAGATGAATTTGGAACTCTAAATCCAACATGGTTTGTAGTAGCTCTTTGAAACTTGACAAAATAAAGGAGTTCTCAGTTTTGTCTCTATGGTTTCTTTCCTCTTCAAGTAGCCCTACTCCCAGTCTGTGGAAAAGCACTTTCATTGAGAGGGGTTGCCAAGCTTCTAAGAAATTACGAGTTTCCGAAATACCAGGAAATATTTTTTCACCCAATCTTGATGATACTTGGTGGTAATGATCAGTACACAATTCCCACTTGGCTCACGAAATTTTTTTCTTCTAGGTTGAAGTGTTCGTCTACAGTAGCAGTTTTTATATTTAGGTTTCCCTCTGTTCTCTCCTGTATAGATAGATGAATTTGGAACCATAATCCAACATGGTTTGTAGTAGCTCTTTGAATCTTGACAAAATAAAGAAATTCTGAGTTTTGTCTCTATGGTTTGTTTCCTCTTGAAGTAGCCCTAGGCACAGACTGTGGAAAAGCACTTTCAATGAGAGGGGTTGCCAAGCTTCTAAGAAATAACGAGTTTACGAAATACCAGCAAATATTTTTTCACCCAATCTTGATGATACTTGGTGGTAATGATGAGTACACAGATCCCACTTGGCTCACCAAATTTTGTTCTTCTAGGTTGAAGCGTTCGTGTACAGTAGCAGTTTTTATATTTAGGATTCCCTCTGTTCTCTCCTATATAGATAGATGAATTTGGAACTCTAAATCCAACATGGTTTGTAGTAGCTCTTTGAAACTTGACAAAATAAAGGAGTTCTCAGTTTTGTCTCTATGGTTTCTTTCCTCTTCTAGTAGCCCTAGTCACAGACTGTGGAAAAGCACTTTCATTGAGAGGGGTTGCCAAGCTTCTAAGAAATTACGAGTTTCTGAAATACCAGAAAATATTTTTTCACCCAATCTTGGTGATACTTGGTGGTAATGATCAGTACACAATTCCCCCTTGGCTCACCAAATTTTGTTCTTCTAGGTTGAAGCGTTCGTCTACAGTAGCAGTTTTTATATTTAGGTTTCCCTCTGTTCTCTCCTGTATAGATAGATGAATTTGGAACCATAATCCAACATGGTTTGTAGTAGCTTTTGAGTCTTGTCAAAATAAAGAAGTTCTGAGTTTTGTCTCTATGGTTTGTTTCCTCTTGAAGTAGCCCTAGGCACAGACTGTGGAAAAGCACTTTCAATGAGAGGGGTTGCCAAGCTTCTAAGAAATAACGAGTTTACGAAATACCAACAAATATTTTTTCACCCAATCTTGATGATACTTGGTGGTAATGATGAGTACACAGATCCCACTTGGCTCACCAAATTTTGTTCTTCTAGGTTGAAGCGTTCGTCTACAGTAGCAGTTTTTATATTTAGGTTTCCCTCTGTTCTCTCCTATATAGATAGATGAATTTGGAACTCTAAATCCAACATGGTTTGTAGTTGCTCTTTGAATCTTGACAAAATAAAGAAGTTCTGAGTTTTGTCTCTATGGTTTGTTTCCTCTTGAAGTAGCCCTAGGCACAGACTGTGGAAAAGCACTTTCAATGAGAGGGGTTGCCAAGCTTCTAAGAAATAACGAGTTTACGAAATACCAGCAAATATTTTTTCACCCAATCTTGATGATACTTGGTGGTAATGATGAGTACACAGATCCCACTTGGCTCACCAAATTTTGTTCTTCTACGTTGAAGCGTTCGTCTACAGTAGCAGTTTTTATATTTAGGTTTCCCTCTGTTCTCTCCTATATAGATAGATGAACTTGGAACTCTAAATCCAACATGGATTGTAGTAGCTCTTTGAAACTTGACAAAATAAAGGAGTTCTCAGTTTTGTCTCTATGGTTTGTTTCCTCTTCAAGTAGCCCTAGGCACAGACTGTGGAAGCACTTTCATTGAGATGGGTTGCCAAGCTTCTAAGAAATAACGAGTTTCCAAAATACCAGCAAATATTTTTTCACCCAATCTTGATGATACTTGGTGGTAATGATCAGTACACAAATCCCACTTGGCTCACCAAATTTTGTTCTTCTGGGTTGAAGTGTTCGTCTACAGTAGCAGTTTTTATATTTAGGTTTCTCTCTGTTCTCTCCTATATAGATAGATGAATTTGGAACTCTAAATCCAACATGGATTGTAGTAGCTCTTTGAAACTTGACAAAATAAAGGAGTTCTCAGTTTTGTCTCTATGGTTTGTTTCCTCTTCAAGTAGCCCTAGGCACAGACTGTGGAAAAGCACTTTCAATGAGAGGGGTTGCCAAGCTTCTAAGAAATAACGAGTTTACGAAATACCAACAAATATTTTTTCACCCAATCTTGATGATACTTGGTGGTAATGATGAGTACACAGATCCCACTTGGCTCACCAAATTATGTTCTTCTAGGTTGAAGCGTTCGTCTACAGTAGCAGTTTTTATATTTAGGTTTCCCTCTGTTCTCTCCTATATAGATAGATGAATTTGGAACTCTAAATCCAACATGGATTGTAGTAGCTCTTTGAAACTTGACAAAATAAAGGAGTTCTCAGTTTTTTCTCTATGGTTTGTTTCCTCTTGAAGTAGCCCTAGGCACAGACTGTGGAAGCACTTTCATTGAGATGGGTTGCCAAGCTTCTAAGAAATAACGAGTTTCCAAAATACCAGCAAATATTTTTTCACCCAATCTTGATGATACTTGGTGGTAATGATCAGTACACAAATACCACTTGGCTCACCCAATTTTGTTCTTCTACGTTGAAGCGTTCATCTACAGGAGCAGTTTCTATATGTAGGTTTCATTCTGTTCTCTCATATATAGATAGATGAATTTGGAACTCTAAATCCAACATGGTTTGTAGTAGCTCTTTGAAACTTGACAAAATAAAGGAGTTCTCAGTTTTGTCTCTATGGTTTGTTTCCTCTTCAAGTAGCCCTAGGCACAGACTGTGGAAAAGCACTTTCATTGAGAGTGGTTGCCAAGCTTCTAAGATATTACAAGTTTCCGAAACACCAGCAAATATTTTTTCACCCAATCTTGTTGATACTTGGTGGTAATGATAAGTACACAAATCCCACATGGCTCACCAAATTTTGTTCTTCTGGGTTGAAGTGTTCGTCTACAGTAGCAGTTTTTATATTTTGGTTTCTCTCTGTTCTCTCCTATATAGATAGATGAATTTGGAACTCTAAATCCAACATGGATTGTAGTAGCTCTTTGAAACTTGACAAAATAAAGGAGTTCTCAGTTTTGTCTCTATGGTTTGTTTCCTCTTCAAGTAGCCCTAGGCACACACTGTGGAAAAGCACTTTCATTGAGAGGGGTTGCCAAGCTTCTAAGATATAACGAGTTTCCGAAATACCAGCAAATATTTTTTCACCCAATCTTGATGATACTTGGTGGTAATGATCAGTACACAAATCCCATTTGGCTCACCAAATTTTGTTCTTTTAGTTTGAAGCGTTCGTCTACAGTAGCAGTTTTTATATTTAGGTTTCACTCTGTTCTCTCCTGTATAGATAGATGAATTTGGAACTCTAAATCCAACATGGATTGTAGTAGCTCTTTGAAACTTGACAAAATAAAGGAGTTCTCAGTTTCGTCTCTATGGTTTGTTTCCTCTTCAAGTAGCCCTAGGCACAGACTGTGGAAGCACTTTCATTGAGATGGGTTGCCAAGCTTCTAAGAAATAACGAGTTTCCAAAATACCAGCAAATATTTTTTCACCCAATCTTGATGATACTTGGTGGTAATGATCAGTACACTAATGCCACATGGCTCAGCCAATTTTGTTCTTCTACGTTGAAGCGTTCATCTACAGGAGCAGTTTTTATATTTAGGTTTCACTCTGTTCTCTCATATATAGATAGATGAATTTGGAACTCTAAATCCAACATGGTTTGTAGTAGCTCTTTGAAACTTGACAAAATAAAGGAGTTCTCAGTTTTGTCTCTATGGTTTGTATCCTCTTCAAGTAGCCCTAGGCACAGACTGTGGAAGCACTTTCATTGAGATGGGTTGCCAACTTCTAAGAAATAACGAGTTTCCAAAGTACCAGCAAATATTTTTTCACCTAATGTTGATGATACTTGGTGGTAATGATCAGTACAAAATTCCCACTTGGCTCACCAAATTTTGTTCTTCTAGGTTGAAGCGTTCGTCTACAGTAGCAGTTTTTATATTTAGGTTTCCGTCTGTTCTCTCCTGTAAGGTAGATGAACTTGGAACTCTAAATCCCACATGGTTTGTAGTAGCTCTTTGAAACTTGACAAAATAAAGGAGTTCTTAGTTTTGTCTCTATGGATTGTTTCCTCTTCAATTAGCCCTAGGCACAGACTGTGGAAAAGCACTTTCATTGAGAGGGGTTGCCAAGCTTCTAAGAAATAAAGAGTTTCCGAAATACCAGCAAATATTTTTTCACCCAATCTTGATGATACTTGTTGGTAATGATCAGTACACAAATCCCACTTGGCTCACCAAATTTTGTTCTTCTACGTTGAAGCGTTCGTCTACAGTAGCAGTTTTTATATTTAGGTTTCTCTCTGTTCTCTCCTATATAGATAGATGAATTTGGAACTCTAAATCCAACATGGATTGTAGTAGCTCTTTGAAACTTGACAAAATAAAGGAGTTCTCAGTTTTGTCTCTATGGTTTGTTTCCTCTTCAAGTAGCCCTAGGCACAGACTGTGGAAGCACTTTCATTGAGATGGGTTGCCAAGCTTCTAAGAAATAACGAGTTTCCAAAATACCAGCAAATATTTTTTCTCCCAATCTTGATGATACTTGGTGCTAATGATCAGTACACAAATCCCACTTGGCTCACCCAATTTTGTTCTTCTACGTTGAAGCGTTTGTCTACAGGAGCAGTTTTTATATTTAGGTTTCACTCGGTTCTCTCATATATAGAAACATGAATTTGGAACTCTACATCCAACATGGTTTGTAGTAGCTCTTTGAAACTTGACAAAATAAAGGGGTTCTCAGTTTTGTCTCTATGGTTTGTTTCCTCTTCAAGTAGCCCTAGTCACAGACTGTGGAAAAGCACTTTCATGGAGTTGGGTTGCCAAGCTTCTAAGAAATTACGAGTTTCCGAAATACCAGCAAATATTTTTTCACCCAATCTTGATGATACTTGGTGGTAATGATCAGTACACAAATCCCACTTGGCTCACCAAATTTTGTTCTTCTAGGTTTAAGCGTTCGTCTACAGTAGCAGTTTTTATATATATAGGTTTCTGTCTGTTCTCTCCTATATAGATAGATGAATTTGGAACTCTAAATCAAACATGGATTGTAGTAGCTCTTTGAAACTTGACAAAATAAAGGAGTTCTCAGTTTTGTCTCTATGTTTTGTTTCCTCTTCAAGTAGCCCTAGGCACAGACTGTGGAAAAGCACTTTCATTGAGAGGGATTGCCAAGCTTCTAAGAAATAACGAGTTTCCGAAATACCAGCAAATATTTTTTCACCCAATTTTGATGATACTTGGTGGTAATGATCAGTACACAAATCCCACTTGGCTCACCAAATTTTGTTCTTCTAGGTTGAAGCGTTCGTCTACAGTAGCAGTTTTTATATTTAGGTTTCACTCTGTTCTCTCCTATATAGATAGATGAATTTGGAACTCTAAATCCAACATGGTTTGTAGTAGCTCTTTGAAACTTGACAAAATAAAGGAGTTCTCAGTTTTGTCTCTATGGTTTCTTTCCTCTTCAAGTAGTCCTAGTCACAGACTGTGGAAAAGTACTTTCATTGAGAGGGGTTGCCAAGCTTCTAAGAAATTACGAGTTTCCGAAATACCAGCAAATATTTTTTCACCCAATCTTGATGATACTTGGTGGTAATGATCAGTACACAAATCCCACTTGGCTCACCAAATTTTGTTCTTCTAGGTTGAAGCGTTCGTCTACAGTAGCAGTTTTTATATTTAGGTTTCCCTCTGTTCTCTCCTGTATATATAGAGGAATTTGCAACCATAATCCAACATGGTTTGTAGTAGCTCTTTGAATCTTGACAAAATAAAGAAGTTCTGAGTTTTGTCTCTATGGTTTGTTTCCTCTTGAAGTAGCCCTAGGCACAGACTGTGGAAAAGCACTTTCAATGAGAGGGATTGCCAAGCTTCTAAGAAATAACGAGTTTACGAAATACCAACAAAGATTTTTTCACCCAATCTTGATGATACTTGGTGGTAATGATGAGTACACAGATCCCACTTGGCTCACCAAATTATGTTCTTCTAGGTTGAAGCGTTCGTCTACAGTAGCAGTTTTTATATTTAGGTTTCCCTCTGTTCTCTCCTATATAGATAGATGAATTTGGAACTCTAAATCCAACATGGATTGTAGTCGCTCTTTGAAACTTGACAAAATAAAGGAGTTCTCAGTTTTGTCTCTATGGTTTGTTTCCTCTTCAAGTAGCCCTAGGCACAGACTGTGGAAGCACTTTCATTGAGATGGGTTGCCTAGCTTCTAAGAAATAACGAGTTTCCAAAATACCAGCAAATATTTTTTCACCCAATCTTGATGATACTTGGTGGTAATGATCAGTACACAAATCCCACTTGGCTCACCCAATTTTGTTCTTCTACGTTGAAGCGTTCATCTACAGGAGCTGTTTTTATATGTAGGTTTCACTCTGTTCTCTCATATATAGATAGATGAATTTGGAACTCTAAATCCAACATGGTTTGTAGTAGCTCTTTGAAACTTGACAAAATAAAGGAGTTCTCAGTTTTGTCTCTATGGTTTGTTTCCTCTTAAAGTAGCCCTAGGCACAGACTGTGGAAAAGCACTTTCATTGAGAGTGGTTGCCAAGCTTCTAAGAAATTACAAGTTTCCGAAACACCAGCAAATATTTTTTCACCCAATCTTGATGATACTTGGTGGTAATGATAAGTACACACATCCCACTTGGCTCACCAAATTTTGTTCTTCTGGGTTGAAGTGTTCGTCTACAGTAGCAGTTTTTATATTTAGGTTTCTCTCTGTTCTCTCCTATATAGATAGATGAATTTGGAACTCTAAATCCAACATGGATTGTAGTAGCTCTTTGAAACTTGACAAAATAAAGGAGTTCTCAGTTTTGTCTCTATGGTTTGTTTCCTCTTGAAGTAGCCCTAGGCACAGACTGTGGAAAAGCACTTTCAATGAGAGGGGTTGCCAAGCTTCTAAGAAATAACGAGTTTACGAAATAACAACAAATATTTTTTCACCCAATCTTGATGATAATTGGTGGTAATGATCAGTACACAAATCCCACTTGGCTCACCCAATTTTGTCCTTCTACGTTGAAGCGTTCGTCTACAGGAGCAGTTTTTATATTTTGGTTTCACTCGGTTCTCTCATATATAGAAACATGAATTTGGAACTCTACATCCAACATGGTTTGTAGTAGCTTTTTGAAATTGACAAAATAAAGGAGTTCTCAGTTTGGTCTCTATGGTTTGTTTCCTCTTCAAGTAGCCCTAGTCACAGACTGTGGAAAAGCACTTTCATGTAGAGGGGTTGCCAAGCTTCTAAGAAATTACGAGTTTCCGAAATACCAGCAAATGTTTTTTCACCCAATCTTGATGATACTTGGTGGTAATGATCAGTACACAAATCCCACTTGGCTCACCAAATTTTGTTCTTCTAGGTTGAAGCGTTCGTCTACAGTAGCAGTTTTAATATTTAGGTTTCCCTCAGTTCTCTCCTATATAAATAGATGAATTTGGAAATCTAAATCCAACATGGATTGTAGTAGCTCTTTGAAACTTGACAAAATAAAGGAGTTCTCAGTTTTGTCTCTATGGTTTGTTTCCTCTTCAAGTAGCCCTAGGCACAGACTGTGGAAGCACTTTCATTGAGATGGGTTGCCAAGCTTCTAAGAAATAACGAGTTTCCAAAATACCAGCAAATATTTTTTCACCAATCTTGATGATACTTGGTGGTAATGATCAGTACACAAATCCCACTTGGCTCACCCAATTTTGTTCTTCTACATTGAAACGTTCGTCTACAGGAGCAGTTTTTATATTTAGGTTTCACTCGGTTCTCTCATATATAGAAACATGAATTTGGAACTCTAAATCCAACATGGTTTGTAGTAGCTTTTTGAAACTTGACAAAATAAAGGAGTTCTCAGTTTTGTCTCTATGGTTTGTTTCCTCTTCAAGTAGCCCTAGTCACAGACTGTGGAAAAGCACTTTCATAGAGAGGGGTTGCCAAGCTTCTAAGAAATAACAAGTTTCCGAAAAACCAGCAAATATTTTTTCACCCAAACTTGATGATACTTGGTGGTAATGATCATTACACAAATCCCACTTGGCTCACCAAATTTTGTTCTTCTAGGTTGAAGCGTTCATCTACAGTAGCAGTTTTTATATTTCGGTTTCACTCTGTTCTCTCATATATAGATATATGAATTTGGAACTCTAAATCCAACATGGTTTGTAGTAGCTCTTTGAAACTTGACAAAATAATGGAGTTGTCAGTTTTGACTCTATGGTTCCTTTCCTCTTCAAGTAGCCCTAGTCACAGACTGTGGAAAAGCACTTTCATTGAGAGGGGTTGCCAAGCTGCTAAGAAATTATGAGTTTCCGAAATACCATCAAATTTTTTTTCATCCAATCTTGATGATACTTGGTGGTAATGATCAGTACAAAATCCGACTTGGCTCACCGAATTTTGTTCTTCTAGGATGAAGCGTTCGTCTACAGTAGCAGTTTTTATATTTAGGTTTCCCTCTGTTCCCTCCTGTATAGATAGATGAATTTGGAACTCTAAATCTAACATGGTTTGTAGTAGCTCTTTGAATCTTGACAAAATAAAGAAGTTCTGAGTTTTGTCTCTATGGTTTGTTTCCTCTTCAAGTAGCCCTAGGCACAGACTGTGGAAAAGCACTTTCATTGAGAGGGGTTGCGAAGCTTCTAAGAAATAACGAGTTTCCGAAATACCAGCAAATATTTTTTCACCCAATCTTGATGATACTTGGTGGTAATGATCAGTACACAAATCCCACTTGGCTCACCCAATTTTGTTCTTCTACGTTGAAGCGTTCGTCTACAGGAGCAGTTTTTATATTTAGGTTTCACTCGGTTCTCTCATATATAGAAACATGAATTTGGAACTCTACATCCAACATGGTTTGTAGTAGCTTTTTGAAACTTGACAAAATAAAGGAGTTCTCAGTTTTGTCTCTATGGTTTGTTTCCTCTTCAAGTAGCCCTAGTCACAGACTGTGGAAAAGCACTTTCATGGAGAGGGGTTGCCAAGCTTCTAAGAAATTACGAGTTTCCGAAATACCAGCAAATATTTTTTCACCCAATCTTGATGATACTTGGTGGTAATGATCAGTACACAATTCCCACTTGGCTCACCAAATTTTGTTCTTCTAGGTTGAAGCGTTCGTCTACAGTAGCAGTTTTTATATTTAGGTTTCCCTCAGTTCTCTCCTGTATAAATAGATGAATTTGGAACTCTAAATCCAACATGGATTGTAGTAGCTCTTTGAAACTTGACAAAATAAAGGAGTTCTCAGTTTTGTCTCTATGGTTTGTTTCCTCTTCAAGTATCCCTAGGCACAGACTTTGGAAGCACTTTCATTGAGATGGGTTGCCAAGCTTCTAAGAAATAACGAGTTTCCAAAATACCAGCAAATATTTTTTCACCTAATCTTGATGATACTTGGTGGTAATGATCAGTACCCAAATCCCACTTGGCTCACCCAATTTTGTTCTTCTACGTTGAAACGTTCGTCTACAGGAGCAGTTTTTATATTTAGGTTTCACTCGGTTCTCTCATATATAGAAACATGAATTTGGAACTCTACATCCAACATGGTTTGTAGTAGCTTTTTGAAACTTGACAAAATAAAGGAGTTCTCAGTTTTGTCTCTATGGTTTGTTTCCTCTTCAAGTAGCCCTAGTCACAGACAGTGGAAAAGCACTTTCATGGAGAGGGGTTGCCAAGCTTCTAAGAAATAACAAGTTTCCGAAAAACCAGCAAATATTTTTTCACCCAAACTTGATGATACTTGGTGGTAATGATCATTACACAAATCCCACTTGGCTCACCAAATTTTGTTCTTCTAGGTTGAAGCGTTCTTCTACAGTAGCAGTTTTTATATTTAGGTTTCACTCTGTTCTCTCATATATAAATAGATGAATTTGGAACTCTAAATCCAACATGGTTTGTAGTAGCTCTTTGAAACTTGGCAGAATAAAGGAGTTCTCAGTTTTGTCTCTATGGTTCCTTTCCTCTTCAAGTAGCCCTAGTCACAGACTGTGGAAAAGCACTTTCATTTAGAGGGCTTGCCAAGCTGCTAAGAAATTACGAGTTTCCGAAATACCAGCAAATATTTTTTTCATCCAATCTTGATGATACTTGGTCGTAATGATCAGCACACAAATCCCACTTGGGTCACTGAATTTTGTTCTTCTAGGATGAAGCGTTCGTCTACAGTAGCAGTTTTTATATTTAGGTTTCCCTCTGTTCTCTCCTGTATAGATAGATGAATTTGGAACTCTAAATCCAACATGGTTTGTAGTAGCTCTTTGAATCTTGACAAAATAAAGAAGTTCTGAGTTTTGTCTCTATGGTTTCTTTCCTCTTCAAGTAGCCCTAGGCACAGACTGTGGAAAATCACTTTCATTGAGAGGGGTTGCGAAGCTTCTAAGAAATAACAAGTTTCCGAAATACCAGCAAATATTTTTTCACCCAATCTTGAGGGTACTTGTTGCTAATGATCAGCACACAAATCCCACTTGGCTCATCAAATTTTGTTCTTCTAAGTTGAAGCGTTCTTCTACAGTAGCAGTTTTTATATTTAGGTTTCTCTCTGTTCTCTCATATATAGATAGATGAATTTGGAACTCTAAATCCAACATGGTTTGTAGTAGCTCTTTGTAACTTGACAAAATAAAGGAGTTCTCAGTTTTGTCTCTATGGTTTCTTTCCTCTTCAAGTAGCCCTAGTCACAGACTGTGGAAAAGCACTTTAAATGAGAGGGGTTGCCAAGCTGCTAAGAAATTACGAGTTTCCGAAATACAGGCAAATATTTTTTTCATCCAATCTTGATGATACTTGGTGGTAATGATCAGTACACAAATCCCACTTGGCTCACCAAATTTTGTTCTTCTAGGTTGAAGCGTTCGTATACAGGAGCAGTTTTTATATTTAGGTTTCCCTCTGTTCTCTCCTGTATAGATAGATGAATTTGGAATTCTAAATCCAACATGGTTTGTAGTAGCTCTTTGAATCTTGACAAAATAAAGAAGTTCTGAGTTTTGCCTCTATGGATTGATTCCTCTTCAATTAGCCCTAGGCACAGACTGTGGAAAAGCACTTTCATTGAGAGGGGTTGCCAAGCTTCTAAGAAATAAAGAGTTTCCGAAATACCAGCAAATATTTTTTCACCCAATCTTGATGATACTTGGTGGTAATGATCAGTACACAAATCCCACTTGGCTCACCAAATTTTGTTCTTCTACGTTGAAGCGTTCGTCTACAGTAGCAGTTTTTATATTTAGGTTTCTCTCTGTTCTCTCCTATATAGATAGATGAATTTGGAACTCTAAATCCAACATGGATTGTAGTAGCTCTTTGAAACTTGAAAAAATAAAGGAGTTCTCAGTTTTGTCTCTATGGTTTGTTTCCTCTTCAAGTAGCCCTAGGCACAGACTGTGGAAGCACTTTCATTGAGATGGGTTGCCAAGCTTCTAAGAAATAACGAGTTTCCAAAATACCAGCAAATATTTTTTCAACCAATCTTGATGATACTTGGTGGTAATGATCAGTACACAAATCCCACTTGGCTCACCCAATTTTGTTCTTCTACGTTGAAACGTTCGTCTACAGGAGCAGTTTTTATATTTAGGTTTCACTCGGTTCTCTCATATATAGAAACATGAGTTTGGAACTCTACATCCAACATGGTTTGTAGTAGCTTTTTGAAACTTGACAAAATAAAGGAGTTCTCAGTTTTGGCTCTATGGTTTGTTTCCTCTTCAAGTAGCCCTAGTCACAGACAGTGGAAAAGCACTTTCATGGAGAGGGGTTGCCAAGCTTCTAAGAAATAACAAGTTTCCGAAAAACCAGCAAATATTTTTTCCCCCAAACTTGATGATACTTGGTGGTAATGATCATTACACAAATCCCACTTGGCTCACCAAATTTTGTTCTTCTAGGTTGAAGCGTTCTTCTACAGTAGCAGTTTTTATATTTAGGTTTCACTCTGTTCTCTCATATATAAATAGATGAATTTGGAACTCTAAATCCAACATGGTTTGTAGTAGCTCTTTGAAACTTGACAGAATAAAGGAGTTCTCAGTTTTGTCTCTATGGTTCCTTTCCTCTTCAAGTAGCCCTAGTCACAGACTGTGGAAAAGCACTTTCATTTAGAGGGGTTGCCAAGCTGCTAAGAAATTACGAGTTTCCGAAATACCAGCAAATATTTTTTTCATAAAATCTTGATGACACTTGGTGGTAATGATCAGCATACAAATCCCACTTGGGTCACCGAATTTTGTTCTTCTAGGATGAAGCGTTCGTCTACAGTAGCAGTTTTTATATTTAGGTTTCCCTCTGTTCTCTCCTGTATAGATACATGAATTTGGAACTCTAAATCCAACATGGTTTGTAGTAGCTCTTTGAATCTTGACAAAATAAAGAAGTTCTGAGTTTTGTCTCTATGGTTTCTTTCCTCTTCAAGTAGCCCTAGGCACAGACTGTGGAAAAGCACTTTCATTGAGAGGGGTTGCGAAGCTTCTAAGAAATAACGAGTTTCCGAAATACCAGCAAATATTTTTTCACCCAATCTTGATGATACTTGTTGCTAATGATCAGCACACAAATCCCACTTGGCTCATCAAATTTTGTTCTTCTAAGTTGAAGCGTTCTTCTACAGTAGCAGTTTTTATATTTAGGATTCTCTCTGTTCTCTCCTATATAGATAGATGAATTTGGAACTCTAAATCCAACATGGTTTGTAGTAGCTCTTTGAAACTTGACAAAATAAAGGAGTTCTCAGTTTTGTCTCTATGGTTTCTTTCCTCTTCAAGTAGCCCTAGTCACAGACTGTGGAAAAGCACTTTAAATGAGAGGGGTTGCCAAGCTGCTAAGAAATTACGAGTTTCCGAAATACCAGCAAATATTTTTTTCATCCAATCTTGATGATACTTGGTGGTAATGATTAGTACACAAATCCCACTTGGCTCACCAAATTTTGTTCTTCTAGGTTGAAGCGTTCGTCTACAGTAGCAGTTTTTATATTTAGGTTTCCCTCTGTTCTCTCCTGTATAGATAGATGAATTTGGAATTCTAAATCCAACATGGTTTGTAGTAGCTCTTTGAATCTTGACAAAATAAAGAAGTTCTGAGTTTTGTCTCTATGGATTGTTTCCTCTTCAATTAGCCCTAGGCACAGACTGTGGAAAAGCACTTTCATTGAGAGGGGTTGCCAAGCTTCTAAGAAATAAAGAGTTTCCGAAATACCAGCAAATATTTTTTCACCCAATCTTGATGATACTTGGTGGTAATGATCAGTACACAAATCCCACTTGGCTCACCAAATTTTGTTCTTCTACGTTGAAGCGTTCGTCTACAGTAGCAGTTTTTATATTTAGGTTTCTCTCTGTTCTCTCCTATATAGATAGATGAATTTGAAACTCTAAATCCAACATGGATTGTAGTAGCTCTTTGAAACTTGACAAAATAAAGGAGTTCTCAGTTTTGTCTCTATGGTTTGTTTCCTCTTCAAGTAGCCCTAGGCACAGACTGTGGAAGCACTTTCATTGAGATGGGTTGCCAAGCTTCTAAGAAATAACGAGTTTCCAAAATACCAGCAAATATTTTTTCAACCAATCTTGATGATACTTGGTGGTAATGATCAGTACACAAATCCCACTTGGCTCACCCAATTTTGTTCTTCTACGTTGAAACGTTCGTCTACAGGAGCAGTTTTTATATTTAGGTTTCACTCGGTTCTCTCATATATAGAAACATGAGTTTGGAACTCTACATCCAACATGGTTTGTAGTAACTTTTTGAAACTTGACAAAATAAAGGAGTTCTCAGTTTAGGCTCTATGGTTTGTTTCCTCTTCAAGTAGCCCTAGTCACAGACAGTGGAAAAGCACTTTCATGGAGAGGGGTTGCCAAGCTTCTAAGAAATAACAAGTTTCCGAAAAACCAGCAAATATTTTTTCACCCAAACTTGATGATACTTGGAGGTAATGATCATTACACAAATCCCACTTGCCTCACCAAATTTTGTTCTTCTAGGTTGAAGCGTTCTTCTACAGTAGCAGTTTTTATATTTAGGTTTCACTCTGTTCTCTCATATATAAATAGATGAATTTGGAACTCTAAATCCAACATGGTTTGTAGTAGCTCTTTGAAACTTGACAGAATAAAGGAGTTCTCAGTTTTGTCTCTATGGTTCCTTTCCTCTTCAAGTAGCCCTAGTCACAGACTGTGGAAAAGCACTTTCATTTAGAGGGGTTGCCAAGCTGCTAAGAAATTACGAGTTTCCGAAATACCAGCAAATATTTTTTTCATCCAATCTTGATGATACTTGGTGGTAATGATCAGCATACAAATCCCACTTGGGTCACCGAATTTTGTTCTTCTAGGATGAAGCGTTCGTCTACAGTAGCAGTTTTTATATTTAGGTTTCCCTCTGTTCTCTCCTGTATAGATAGATGAATTTGGAACTCTAAATCCAACATGGTTTGTAGTAGCTTTTGAATCTTGACAAAATAAAGAAGTTCTGAGTTTTGTCTCTATGGTTTCTTTCCTCTTCAAGTAGCCCTAGGCACAGACTGTGGAAAAGCACTTTCATTGAGAGGGGTTGCGAAGCTTCTAAGAAATAACGAGTTTCCGAAATACCAGCAAATATTTTTTCACCCAATCTTGATGATACTTGTTGCTAATGATCAGCACACAAATCCCACTTGGCTCATCAAATTTTGTTCTTCTAAGTTGAAGCGTTCTTCTACAGTAGCAGTTTTTATATTTAGGATTCTCTCTGTTCTCTCCTATATAGATAGATGAATTTGGAACTCTAAATCCAACATGGTTTGTAGTAGCTCTTTGAAACTTGACAAAATAAAGGAGTTCTCAGTTTTGTCTCTATGGTTTCCTTCCTCTTCAAGTAGCCCTAGTCACAGACTGTGGAAAAGCACTTTAAATGAGAGGGGTTGCCAAGCTGCTAAGAAATTACGAGTTTCCGAAATACCAGCAAATATTTTTTTCATCCAATCTTGATGATACTTGGTGGTAATGATCAGTACACAAATCCCACTTGGCTCACCAAATTTTGTTCTTCTAGGTTGAAGCGTTCGTCTACAGTAGCAGTTTTTATATTTAGGTTTCCCTCTGTTCTCTCCTGTATAGATAGATGAATTTGGAATTCTAAATCCAACATGGTTTGTAGTAGCTCTTTGAATCTTGACAAAATAAAGAAGTTCTGAGTTTTGTCTCTATGGATTGTTTCCTCTTCAATAGCCCTAGGCACAGACTGTGGAAAAGCACTTTCATTGAGAGGGTTTGCCAAGCTTCTAAGAAATAAAGAGTTTCCGAAATACCAGCAAATATTTTTTCACCCAATCTTGATGATACTTGGTGGTAATGATCAGTACACAAATCCCACTTGGCTCACCAAATTTTGTTCTTCTACGTTGAAGCGTTCGTCTACAGTAGCAGTTTTTATATTTAGGTTTCTCTCTGTTCTCTCCTATATAGATAGATGAATTTGGAACTCTAAATCCAACATGGATTGTAGTAGCTCTTTGAAACTTGACAAAATAAAGGAGTTCTCAGTTTTGTCTCTATGGTTTGTTTCCTCTTCAAGTAGCCCTAGGCACAGACTGTGGAAGCACTTTCATTGAGATGGGTTGCCAAGCTTCTAAGAAATAACGAGTTTCCAAAATACCAGCAAATATTTTTTCAACCAATCTTGATGATACTTGGTGGTAATGATCAGTACACAAATCCCACTTGGCTCACCCAATTTTGTTCTTCTACGTTGAAACGTTCGTCTACAGGAGCAGTTTTTATATTTAGGTTTCACTCGGTTCTCTCATATATAGAAACATGAGTTTGGAACTCTACATCCAACATGGTTTGTAGTAGCTTTTTGAAACTTGACAAAATAAAGGAGTTCTCAGTTTTGTCTCTATGGTTTGTTTCCTCTTCAAGTAGCCCTAGTCACAGACAGTGGAAAAGCACTTTCATGGAGAGGGGTTGCCAAGCTTCTGAGAAATAACAAGTTTCCGAAAAACCAGCAAATATTTTTTCACCCAAACTTGATGATACTTGGTGGTAATGATCATTACCCAAATCCCACTTGGCTCACCAAATTTTGTTCTTCTAGGTTGAAGCGTTCTTCTACAGTAGCAGTTTTTATATTTAGGTTTCACTCTGTTCTCTCATATATAAATAGATGAATTTGGAACTCTAAATCCAACATGGTTTGTAGTAGCTCTTTGAAACTTGACAGAATAAAGGAGTTCTCAGTTTTGTCTCTATGGTTCCTTTCCTCTTCAAGTAGCCCTAGTCACAGACTGTGGAAAAGCACTTTCATTTAGAGGGATTGCCAAGCTGCTAAGAAATTACGAGTTTCCGAAATACCAGCAAATATTTTTTTCATCCAATCTTGATGATACTTGGTGGTAATGATCAGCATACAAATCCCACTTGGGTCACCGAATTTTGTTCTTCTAGGATGAAGCGTTCGTCTACAGTAGCAGTTTTTATATTTAGGTTTCCCTCTGTTCTCTCCTGTATAGATAGTTGAATTTGGAGCTCTAAATCCAACATGGTTTGTAGTAGCTCTTTGAATCTTGACAAAATAAAGAAGTTCTGAGTTTTGTCTCTATGGTTTCTTTCCTCTTCAAGTAGCCCTAGGCACAGACTGTGGAAAAGCACTTTCATTGAGAGGGGTTGCGAAGCTTCTAAGAAATAACGAGTTTCCGAAATACCAGCAAATATTTTTTCACCCAATCTTGATGATACTTGTTGCTAATGATCAGCACACAAATCCCACTTGGCTCATCAAATTTTGTTCTTCTATGTTGAAGCGTTCTTCTACAGTAGCAGTTTTTATATTTAGGATTCTCTCTGTTCTCTCATATATAGATAGATGAATTTGGAACTCTAAATCCAACATGGTTTGTAGTAGCTCTTTGAAACTTGACAAAATAAAGGAGTTCTCAGTTTTGTCTCTATTGTTTCTTTCCTCTTCAAGTAGCCCTAGTCACAGACTGTGGAAAAGCACTTTAAATGAGAGGGGTTGCCAAGCTGCTAAGAAATTACGAGTTTCCGAAATACCAGCAAATATTTTTTTCATCCAATCTTGATGATACTTGGTGGTAATGATCAGTACACAAATTTCACTTGGCTCACCAAATTTTGTTCTTCTAGGTTGAAGCGTTCGTCTACAGTAGCAGTTTTTATATTTAGGTTTCCCTCTGTTCTCTCCTGTATAGATAGATGAATTTGGAATTCTAAATCCAACATGGTTTGTAGTAGCTCTTTGAATCTTGACAAAATAAAGAAGTTCTGAGTTTTGTCTCTATGGATTGTTTCCTCTTCAATTAGCCCTAGGCACAGACTGTGGAAAAGCACTTTCATTGAGAGGGGTTGCCAAGCTTCTAAGAAATAAAGAGTTTCCGAAATACCAGCAAATATTTTTTCACCCAATCTTGATGATACTTGGTGGTAATGATCAGTACACAAATCCCACTTGGCTCACCAAATTTTGTTCTTCTACGTTGAAGCGTTCGTCTACAGTAGCAGTTTTTATATTTAGGTTTCTCTCTGTTCTCTCCTATATAGATAGATGAATTTGGAACTCTAAATCCAACATGGATTGTAGTAGCTCTTTGAAACTTGACAAAATAAAGGAGTTCTCAGTTTTGTCTCTATGGTTTGTTTCCTCTTCAAGTAGCCCTAGGCACAGACTGTGGAAGCACTTTCATTGAGATGGGTTGCCAAGCTTCTAGAAATAACGAGTTTCCAAAATACCAGCAAATATTTTTTCAACCAATCTTGATGATACTTGGT
>NW_027511284.1:0-26642 GCF_048772815.1 Callospermophilus lateralis
AAAACACGGTTTGTGCTAGCTCCTTGAAACTTGACCAAATGAAGTAGTTCTAAGTTCTATCTCTATGGTTTGTTTCCTCTTGAAGTACCCCATGCAGAGACTGGCGAAAAACACTTTCGTTTGAAAGGGGTTGCCAAGCTTCCAAAAAACTACTAGTTTGCTGAAATCTCAGCAAACATTTTTTCACCAAATCTTGATGATACTTGGTGGTAATGATCAGTTCATTAATCACACTTGGCTGCCCAATTTTTATTCTTCTAGGTAGAAGCATTCTTTTCCAGTAACAGTTTCAATTTTTAGGTTTCACTCTGTTTGTTCCTACATAGATAGATATGTTTGGAATTCTAAATCAAACACGGTTTGTGCTAGCTCCTTGAAACTTGACAAAATGAAGTAGTTCTAAGTTCTATCTCTATGGTTTGTTTCCTCTTGAAGTACCCCATGCAGAGACTGGCGAAAAACACTTTCGTTTTAAAGGGCTTGCCAAGCTTCCAAAAAACTACCAGTTTGCTGAAATCTCAGCAAACATTTTTTCAACAAATCTTGATGATACTTGGTGGTAATGATCAGTTCACTAATCCCACTTGGCCGCCGAACTTTCACTCTTCTAGGTTCAAGCGTTCGTTTCCAGTAACACTTTGAATTTTTAGGTTTCACTCTGTTTTCTGCTATATAGATAGATGTGTTTGAAACTCTAAATCAAACACGGTTTGTGCTAGCTCCGTGAAACTTGACAAAATGAAGTAGTTCTAAGTTCTATCTCTATGGTTTGTTTCCTCTTGAAGTACCCCATGCAGAGACTGGCGAAGAACACTTTCGTTTGAAAGGGGTTGCCAAGCTTCCAAAAAACTACTAGTTTGCTGAAATCTCAGCAAATATTTTTTCACCAAATCTTGATGATACTTGGTGGTAATGATCACTTCACTAATCCCACTTGGCTGCCCAAATTTTATTCTTCTAGGTTGAAGCTTTCATTTCCAGTAACAGTTTGAATTTTTAGGTTTCACTCTATTTTCTCCTACATAGATAGCTGTGTTTGGAATTCTAAATAAACACGGTTTGTGCTAGCTCCTTGAAACTTGACCAAATGAAGTAGTTCTAAGTTCTATCTCTATGGTTTGTTTCCTCTTGAAGTAGCCCATGCAGAGACTGGCGAAAAACACTTTCGTTTTAAAGGGGTTGCCAAGCTTCCAAAAAACTACTAGTTTGCTGAAATCTCAGCAAACATTTTTTCACCAAATCTTGATGATACTTGGTGATAATGATCAGTTCACTAATCCCACTTGGCTGCCCAAATTTTTTTCTTCTAGGTTGAAGCATTCGTTTCCAGTAACAGTTTGAATTTTTAGGTTTCACTCTGTTTTCTGCTATATAGATAGATGTGTTTGAAACTCTAAATTAAACACGGTTTGTGCTAGCTCCGTGAAACGTGACAAAATGAAGTAGTTCTAAGTTCTATCTCTATGGTTTGTTTCCTCTTGAAGTACCCATGCAGAGACTGGCGAAGAACACTTTCGTTTGAAAGGGGTTGCCAAGCTTCCAAAAAACTACTAGTTTGCTGAAATCTCAGCAAACATTTTTTCACCAAATCTTGATGATACTAGGTGGTAATGATCAGTGCACTAAGCCCACTTGGCTGCCCAATTTTTACTCTTCTAGGTTCAAGCGTTCGTTTCCAGTAACACTTTGAATTTTTAGGTTTCACTCTGTTTTCTGCTATATAGATAGATGTCTTTGAAACTCTAAATCAAACACGGTTTGTGCTAGCTTTTTGAAACGTGACCAAATGAAGTAGTTCTAAGTTCTATCTCTATGGTTTGTTTCCTCTTGAAGTACCCCATGCAGAGACTGGCGAAAAACAATTTCGTTTGAAAGGGGTTGCCAAGCTTCCAAAAAACTACTAGTTTGCTGAAATCTCAGCAAACATTTTTTCACCAAATCTTGATGATACTTGGTGGTAATGATCAGTTCACTAATCCCACTTGGCTGCCCAAATTTTTTTCTTCTAGGTTGAAGCATTCGTTTCCAGTAACAGTTTGAATTTTTAGGTTTCACTCTGTTTTCTCCTACATAGATAGCTGTGTTTGGAATTCTAAAGCAAACACGGTTTGTGCTAGCTCCTTGAAACTTGACCAAATGAAGTAGTTCTAAGTTCTATCTCTACGGTTTGTTTCCTCTTGAAGTACCCCAGGCAGAGACTGGCGAAAAACACTTTCGTTTTAAAGGGGTTGCCAAGCTTCCAAAAAACTACTAGTTTGCTTAAATCTCAGCAAACATTTTTTCACCAAAACTTGATGATACTTGGTGGTAATGATCAGTTCAGTAATCCCAATTGGCTGCCCAACTTTCACTGTTCTAGGTTCAAGCGTTCGTTTCCAGTAACACTTTGAATTTTTGGGTTTCACTCTGTTTTCTGCTATATAGATAGATGTCTTTGAAACTCTAAATCAAACACGGTTTCTGCTAGCTTTTTGAAACTTGACCAAATGAAGTAGTTCTAAGTTCTATCTCTATGGTTTGTTTCCTCTTGAAGTACCCCATGCAGAGACTGGCGAAAAACACTTTCGTTTGAAAGGGGTTGCCAAGCTTCCAAAAAACTACTAGTTTGCTGAAATCTCAGCAAACATTTTTTCACCAAATCTTGATGATACTTGGTGGTAATGATCAGTTCACTAATAACACTTGGCTGCCCAACTTTCACTCTTCTAGGTTCAAGCGTTCGTTTCCAGTAACACTTTGAAATTTTAGGTTTCACTCTGTTTTCTGCTATATAGATAGATGTGTTTGAAACTCTAAATCAAACACGGTTTGTGCTAGCTCCTTGAAACTTGACCAAATGAAGTAGTTCTAAGTTCTATCTCTATGGTTTGTTTCCTCTTGAAGTACCCCAGGCAGAGACTGGCGAAAAACACTTTCGTTTGAAAGGGGTTGCCAAGCTTCCAAAAAACTACTAGTTTGCTGAAATCTCAGCAAACATTTTTTCACCAAATCTTGATGATACTAGGTGGTAATGATCGGTGCACTAAGCCCACTTGGCTGCCCAATTTTTACTCTTCTAGGTTCAAGCGTTCGTTTCCAGTAACACTTTGAATTTTTAGGTTTCACTCTGTTTTCTGCTATATAGATAGATGTCTTTGAAACTCTAAATCAAACACGGTTTGTGCTAGCTTTTTGAAACGTGACCAAATGAAGTAGTTCCAAGTTCTATCTCTATGGTTTGTTTCCTCTTGAAGTACCCCATGCAGAGACTGGCGAAAAACACTTTCGTTTGAAAGGGGTTGCCAAGCTTCCAAAAAACTACTAGTTTGCTGAAATCTCAGCAAACATTTTTTCACCAAATCTTGATGATACTTGGTGGTAATGATCAGTTCACTAATAACACTTGGCTGCCCAACTTTCACTCTTCTAGGTTCAAGCGTTCGTTTCCAGTAACAGTTTGAATTTTTAGGTTTCACTCTGTTTTCTCCTACATAGATAGCTGTGTTTGGAATTCTAAAGCAAACACGGTTTGTGCTAGCTCCTTGAAACTTGACCAAATGAAGTAATTCTAAGTTCTATCTCTACGGTTTGTTTCCTCTTGAAGCACCCCATGCAGAGACTGGCGAAAAACACTTTCGTTTGAAAGGGGTTGCCAAGCTTCCAAAAAACTACTAGTTTGCTGAAATCTCAGCAAACATTTTTTCACCAAATCTTGATGATACTTGGTGATAATGATCAGTTCACTAATCCCACTTGGCTGCCCAATTTTTATTCTTGTAGGTTGAAGCATTCTTTTCCAGTAACAGTTTGAATTTTTAGGTTTCACTCTGTTTTCTCCTGCATAGATAGCTGTGTTTGGAATTCTAAATTAAACACGGTTTGTGCTAGCTCCTTGAAACTTGACCTAATGAAGTAGTTCTAAGTTCTATCTCTATGGTTTGTTTCCTCTTGAAGTACCTCATGCAGAGTCTGGCGAAAAACACTTTCGTTAGAAAGGTGTTGCCAAGCTTCCAAAAAAGTACTAGTTTGCTGAAATCTCAGCAAACATTTTTTCACCAAATCTTGATGATACTTCCTGGTAATGATCAGTTCACTAATCCCAATTGGCTGCCCAACTTTCACTCTTCTAGGTTCAAGCGTTCGTTTACAGTAACACTTTGAATTTTTAGGTTTCACTCTGTTTTCTGCTATATAGATAGATGTCTTTGAAACTCTAAATCAAACACGGTTTGTGCTAGCTCCTTGAAACTTGACCAAATGAAGTAGTTCTATGTTCTATCTCTATGGTTTGTTTCCTCTTGAAGTACCCCAGGCAGAGACTGGCGAAAAACACTTTCGTTTTAAAGGGGTTGCCAACCTTCCAAAAAACTACTAGTTTGCTGAAATCTCAGCAAACATTTTTTCACCAAAACTTGATGATACTTGGTGGTAATGATCAGTTCACTAAGCCCACTTGGCTGCCCAATTTTTACTCTTCTAGGTTCAAGCGTTCGTTTCCAGTAACACTTTGAATTTTTAGGTTTCACTCTGTTTTCTGCTATATAGATAGATGTCTTTGAAACTCTAAATCAAACACGGCTTGTGCTACCTCCTTGAAACTTGACAAAATGAAGTAGTTCTAAGATCTATCTCTATGGTTTGTTTCCTCTTGAAGCACCCCATGCAGAGACTGGCGAAAAACACTTTCGTTTGAAAGGTGTTGCCAAGCTTCCAAAAAAGTACTAGTTTGCTGAAATCTCAGCAAACATTTTTTCACCAAATCTTGATGATACTTCCTGGTAATGATCAGTTCACTAATCCCAATTGGCTGCCCAACTTTCACTCTTCTAGGTTCAAGCGTTCGTTTACAGTAACACTTTGAATTTTTAGGTTTCACTCTGTTTACTGCTATATAGATAGATGTGTTTGAAACTCTAAATCAAACACGGTTTGTGCTAGCTCCGTGAAACTTGACAAAATGAAGTAGTTCTAAGTTCTATCTCTATGGTTTGTTTCCTCTTGAAGTACCCCATGCAGAGACTGGCGAAGAACACTTTCGTTTGAAAGGGGTTGCCAAGCTTCCAAAAAACTACTAGTTTGCTGAAATCTCAGCAAACATTTTTTTCACCAAATCTTGATGATACTTGGTGGTAATGATCAGTTCACTAAGTCCACTTGGCTGCCCAATTTTCACTCTTCTAGGTTCAAGCGTTCGTTTCCAGTAACACTTTGAATTTTTAGATTTCACTCTGTTTTCTGCTATATAGATAGATGTGTTTGAAACTCTAAATCAAACACAGTTTGTGCTAGCTCCATGAAACTTGATCAAATGAAGTAGTTCTATGTTCTATCTCTATCGTTTGTTTTCTCTTGAAGTACCCCACGCAGAGACTGGCGAAAAACACTTTCGTTTTAAAGGGGTTGCCAATTTTCCAAAAAACTACTAGTTTGCTGAAATCTCAGCAAAATTTTTCACCAAATCTTGATGATACTTGGTGGTAATGATCAGTTCACTAATCCCACTTGGCTGCCCAAATTTTATTCTTCTAGGTTGAAGCTTTCATTTCCAGTAACAGTTTGAATTTTTAGGTTTCACTCTATTTTCTCCTACATAGATAGCTGTGTTTGGAATTCTAAATAAAACACGGTTTGTGCTAGCTCCTTGAAACTTGACCAAATGAAGTAGTTCTAAGTTCTATCTCTATGGTTTGTTTCCTCTTGAAGTAGCCCATGCAGAGACTGGCGAAAAACACTTTCGTTTTAAAGGGGTTGCCAAGCTTCCAAAAAACTACTAGTTTGCTGAAATCTCAGCAAACTTTTTTTCACCAAATCTTGATGATACTTGGTGGTAATGATCAGTTCACTAATCCCACTTGGGTGCCCAATTTTTATTCTTCTAGGTTGAAGCATTCGTTTCCAGTAACAGTTTGAATTTTTAGGTTTCACTCTGTTTTCTCCTGCATAGATAGCTGTGTTTGGAATTCTAAATCAAACACGGTTTGTGCTAGCTCCTTGAAACTTGACCAAATGAAGTAGTTCTATGTTCTATCTCTATGGTTTGTTTCCTCTTGAAGTACCCATGCAGAGACTGGCGAAAAACACTTTCGTTTGAAAGGGGTTGCCAAGCTTCCAAAAAACTACTAGTTTGCTGAAATCTCAGCAACATTTTTTCACCAAAACTTGATGATACTTGGTGGTAATGATTAGTTCACTAATCCCACTTGGCTGCCCAATTTTTATTCTTCTAGGTTGAAGTATTCATTTCCAGTAACAGTTTGAAATTTTAGGTTTCACTCTGTTTTCTCCTACATAGATAGCTGTGTTTGGAATTCTAAATCAAACACGGTTTGTGCTAGCTCCTTGAAACATGACCAAATGAAGTAGTTCTAAGTTCTATCTCTATGGTTTGTTTCCTCTTGAAGTACCCCATGCAGAGACTGGCGAAAAACACTTTCGTTTGAAAGGGGTTGCCAAGCTTCCAAAAAACTACACGTTTGCTGAAATCTCAGCAAACATTTTTTCACCAAATCTTGATGATACTAGGTGGTAATGATCAGTGCACTAAGCCCACTTGGCTGCCCAATTTTTACTCTTCTAGGTTCAAGCGTTCGTTTCCAGTAACACTTTGAAATTTTAGGTTTCACTCTGTTTTCTGCTATATAGAAAGATGTCTTTGAAACTCTAAATCAAACACGGTTTGTGCTAGCTTTTTGAAACTTGACCAAATGAAGTAGTTCTAAGTTCTATCTCTATGGTTTGTTTCCTCTTGAAGTACCCCATGCAGAGAGTGGCGAAAAACACTTTGGTTTGAAAGGGGTTGCCAAGCTTCCAAAAAACTACTAGTTTGCTGAAATCTCAGCAAACATTTTTTCACCAAATCTTGATGATACTTGGTGGTAATGATCAGTTCACTAATCCCACTTGGCTGCCCAAATTTTATTCTTCTAGGTTGAAGCATTCGTTTCCAGTAACAGTTTGTATTTTTAGGTTTCACTCTGTTTTCTCCTACATAGATAGCTGTGTTTGGAATTCTAAATCAAACACGGTTTGTGCTAGCTCCTTGAAACTTGACCAAATGAAGTAGTTCTAAGTTCTCTCTCTATGGTTTGTTTCCTCTTGAAGCACCCCATGCAGAGACTGGCGAAAAACACTTTCGTTTGAAAGGGGTTGCCAAGCTTCCAAAAAACTATTAGTTTGCTGAAATCTCAGCAAACATTTTTTCACCAAATCTTGATGATACTTGGTGGTAATGATCAGTTCACTAATCCCAATTGGCTGCCCAACTTTCACTCTTCTAGGTTCAAGCGTTCGTTTCCAGTAACACTTTGAATTTTTAGGTTTCACTCTGTTTTCTGCTATATAGATAGATGTCTTTGAAACTCTAAATCAAACACGGTTTGTGCTAGCTTTTTGAAACTTGAAAAATGAAGTAGTTCTAAGTTCTATCTCTATGGTTTGTTTCCTCTTGAAGTACCCCATGCAGAGACTGGCGAAAAACAATTTCGTTTGAAAGGGGTTGCCAAGCTTCCAAAAAACTACTAGTTTGCTGAAATCTCAGCAAACATTTTTTCACCAAATCTTGATGATACTTGGTGGTAATGATCAGTTCGCTAATCCCAATTGGCTGCCCAACTTTCACTCTTCTAGGTTCAAGCGTTCGTTTCCAGTAACACTTTGAATTTTTAGGTTTCACTCTGTTTTCTTCTATATAGATAGATGTGTTTCAAACTCTAAATCAAACACGGTTTGTGCTAGCTCCGTGAAACTTGACAAAATGAAGTAGTTCTAAGTTCTATCTCTATGGTTTGTTTCCTCTTGAAGTACCCCATGCAGAGACTGGCGAAGAACACTTTTGTTTTAAAGGGTTGCCAAGCTTCCAAAAAACTACTCATTTGCTGAAATCTCAGCAAACATTTTTTTCACCAAATCTTGATGATACTTGGTGGTAATGATCAGTTCACTAAGCCCACTTGGCTGCCAAATTTTCACTCTTCTAGGTTCAAGCGTTCGTTTCCAGTAACACTTTGAATTTTTAGGTTTCACTCTGTTTTCTGCTATATAGATAGATGTGTTTGAAACTCTAAATCAAACACGGTTTGTGCTAGCTCCTTGAAACTTGACCAAATGAAGTAGTTCTAAGTTCTATCTCTATGGTTTGTTTCCTCTTGAAGTACCCCATGCAGAGACTGGCGAAAAACACTTTCGTTTGAAAGGGGTTGCCAACCTTCCAAAAAACTACTAGTTTGCTGAAGTCTCAGCAAACATTTTTACACCAAAACTTGATGATACTTGGTGGTAATGATCAGTTCACTAAGCCCACTTGGGTGCCCAATTTTTACTCTTCTAGGTTCAAGCGTTCGTTTCCAGTAACAGTTTGAAATTTTAGGTTTCACTCTGTTTTCTGCTATATAGATAGATGTCTTTGAAACTCTAAATCAAACACGGTTTGTGCTACCTCCTTGAAACTTGACAAAATGAAGTAGTTGTAACTTCTATCTCTATGGTTTGTTTCCTCTTGAAGTACCCCATGCAGAGACTGGCGAAAAACACTTTCGTTGAAAGGGGTTGCCAAGCTTCCAAATAACTACTAGTTTGCTGAAATCTCAGCAAATATTTTTTCACCAAATCTTGATGATACTTGGTGGTAATGATCAGTTCACTAATCCCACTTGGCTGCCCAAATTTTATTCTTCTAGGTTGAAGCTTTCGTTTCCAGTAACAGTTTGAATTTTTAGGTTTCACTTTGTTTTCTCCTACATAGATAGCTGTGTTTGGAATTCTAAATCAAACACAGTTTTTGCTAGCTCCTTTAAACTTGACCAAATGAAGTAGTTCTAAGTTCTATCTCTATAGTTTGTTTCCTCTTGAAGTACCCCATGCTGAGACTGGCGAAAAACACTTTCGTTTGAAAGGGGTTGCCAAGCTTCCAAAAAACTACTAGTTTGCTGAAATCTCAGCAAACATTTTTTCACCAAATCTTGATGATACTTGGTGGTAATGAGTAGTTCACTAATCCCACTTGGCTGCCCAATTTTTATTCTTCTAGGTTGAAGTATTCATTTCCAGTAACAGTTTGAAATTTTAGGTTTCACTCTGTTTTCTCCTACATAGATAGCTGTGTTTGGAATTCTTAATCAAACACGGTTTGTGCTAGCTCCTTGAAACATGACCAAATGAAGTAGTTCTAAGTTCTATCTCTATGGTTTGTTTCCTCTTGAAGTACCCCATGCAGAGACTGGCGAAAAAACACTTTCGTTTGAAAGGGGTTGCCAAGCTTCCAAAAAACTACACGTTTGCTGAAATCTCAGCAAACATTTTTTCACCAAATCTTGATGATACTAGGTGGTAATGATCAGTGCACTAAGCCCACTTGGCTGCCCAATTTTTATTCTTCTAGGTTCAAGCGTTCGTTTCCAGTAACACTTTGAAATTTTAGGTTTCACTCTGTTTTCTGCTATATAGATAGATGTCTTTGAAACTCTAAATCAAACACGGTTTGTGCTAGCTCCTTGAAACTTGACAAAATGAAGTAGTTCTAAGTTCTATCTCTATGGTTTGTTTTCTCTTGAAGTACCCCATGCAGAGACTGGCGAAAAACACTTTCGTTTTAAAGGGGTTGCCAAGCTTCCAAAAAATTACTAGTTTGCTGAAATCTCAGCAAAACATTTTTTCAACAAATCTTGATGATACTTGGTGGTAATGATCAGTTCACTAATCCCACTTGGCTGCCCAACTTTCACTCTTCTAGTTCAAGCATCCGTTTTCAGTAACACTTTGAATTTTTAGCTTTCACTCTGTTTTCTGCTATATAGATAGATGTGTTTGAAACTCTGAATCAAACACGGTTTGTGCTAGCTCCGTGAAACTTGACCAAATGAAGTAGTTCTAAGTTCTATCTCTATGGTTTGTTTCCTCTTGAAGTACCCCATGCAGAGACTGGCGAAAAACACTTCCGTTTGAAAGGGGTTGCCAAGCTTCCAAAAAACTACTAGTTTGCTGAAATCTCAGCAAACATTTTTTCACCAAATCTTGATGATACATTAGTGGTAATGATCAGTTAACTAATCCCACTTGGCTGCCCAATTTTTATTCTTCTAGGTTGAAGCATTCGTTTCCAGTAACAGTTTGTATTTTTAGGTTTCACTCTGTTTTCTCCTACATAGATAGCTGTGTTTGGAATTCTAAATCAAACACGGTTTGTGCTAGCTCCTTGAAACTTGACCAAATGAAGTAGTTCTATGTTCTATACTCTATGGTTTGTTTCCTCTTGAAGTACCCCATGCAGAGACTGGCGAAAAACACTTTCGTTTGAAAGGAGTTGCCAAGTTTCCAAAAAAAACTACTAGTTTGCTGAAATCTCAGCAAACTTTTTTTCACCAAATCTTGATGATACTTGGTGGTAATGATCAGTTCACTAAGCCCACTTGGCTGCCCAATTTTCACTCTTCTTGGTTCAAGCGTTCGTTTCCAGTAGCACTTTGAATTTTTATGTTTCACTCTGTTTTCTGCTATATAGATAGATGTGTTTGAAACTCTAAATCAAACACGGTTTGTGCTAGCTCCTTGAAACTTGACCAAATGAAGTAGTTCTAAGTTCTATCTCTATAGTTTGTTTCCTCTTGAAGTACCCCATGCAGAGACTGGCGAAAAACACTTTCGTTTGAAAGGGGTTGAAAAGCTTCCAAAAAACTACTAGTTTGCTGAAATCTCAGCAAACATTTTTTCACCAAAACTTGATGATACTTGGTGGTAATGATCAGTTCACTAATCCCACTTGGCTGCCCAATTTTTATTCTTCTAGGTTGAAGCATTCGTTTCCAGTAACAGTTTGAATTTTTAGGTTTCACTCTGTTTTCTCCTACATAGATAGATGTGTTTGGAATTCTAAATCAAACAAGGTTTGTGCTAGCTCCTTGAAACTTGACCAAATGAAGTAGTTCTAAGTTCTATCTCTATGGTTTGTTTCCTCTTGAAGTACCCCATGCAGAGACTGGCGAAAAACAATTTCGTTTGAAAGGGGTTGCCAAGCTTCCAAAAAACTACTAGTTTGCTGAAATCTCAGCAAACATTTTTTCACCAAATCTTGATGATACTTGGTGGTAATGATCAGTTCACTAATCCCACTTGGCTGCCCAACTTTCACTCTTCTAGGTTCAAGCGTTCGTTTCCAGTAACACTTTGAATTTTTAGGTTTCACTCTGTTTTCTCCTACATAGATAGCTGTGTTTGGAATTCTAAATCAAACACGGTTTGTGCTGGCTCCTTGAAACTTGAACAAATGAAGTAGTTCTAAGTTCTATCTCTATGGTTTGTTTCCTCTTGAAGTACCCCATGCAGAGACTGGCGAAAAACACTTTCGTTTGAAAGGGGTTGCCAAGCTTCCAAAAAACTACTAGTTTGCTGAAATCTCAGCAAACATTTTTTCACCGAATCTTGATGATACTTGGTGGTAATGATCAGTTCACTAATCCCACTTGGCTGCCCAAATTTTATTCTTCTAGGTTTAAGCTTTCGTTTCCAGTAACTGTTTGAATTTTTAGGTTTCACTCTGTTTTCTCCTACATAGATAGCTGTGTTTGGAATTCTAAATCAAACACGGTTTGTGCTAGCTCCTTGAAACTTGACCAAATGAAGTAGTTCTAAGTTCTATCTCTATGGTTTGTTTCCTCTTGAAGTACCCCATGCAGAGACTGGCGAAAAACACTTTCGTTTGAAAGGGGTTGCCAAGCTTCCAAAAAACTACTAGTTTGCTGAAATCTCAGCAAACATTTTTTCAACAAATCTTGATGATACTTGGTGGTAATGATCAGTTCACTAATCACACTTGGCTGCCCAATTTTTATTCTTCTAGCTAGAAGCATTCTTTTCCAGTAACAGTTTGAATTTTTAGGTTTCACTTTGTTTTCTCCTACATAGATAGCTGTGTTTGGAATTCTAAATCAAACACAGTTTGTGCTAGCTCCTTGAAACTTGACGAAATGAAGTAGATCTAAGTTCTATCTCTATGGTTTGTTTCCTCTTGAAGTACTCCATGCTGAGACTGGCGAAAAACACTTCCGTTTGAAAGGGGTTGCCAAGCTTCCAAAAAACTACTAGTTTGCTGAAATCTCAGCAAACATTTTTTCACCAAATCTTGATGATACTTGGTGGTAATGATCAGTTCACTAATCCCACTTGGCTGCCCAATTTTTATTCTTCTCGGTTGAAGCATTCGTTTCCAGTAACAGTTTGAATTTTTAGGTTTCACTCTCTTTTCTCCTACATAGATAGCTGTGTTTGGAATTCTAAATCAAACACGGTTTGTGCTAGTTCCTTGAAACTTGACCTAATGAAGTAGTTCTAAGTTCTATCTCTATGGTTTGTTTCCTCTTGAAGTACCCCATACAGAGACTGGCGAAAAACACTTCCGTTTGAAAGGGGTGGCCAAGCTTATAAAAAAATACTAGTTTGCTGAAATCTCAGCAAACATTTTTTCACCAAATCTTGATGATACTTGGTGGTAATGATCAGTTCACTAATCCCACTTGGCTGCCCAACTTTCACTCTTCTAGGTTCAAGCGTTCGTTTCCAGTAACAGTTTGAATTTTTAGGTTTCACTCTGTTTTCTGCTATATAGATAGATGTGTTTGAAACTCTAAATCAAACACGGTTTGTGCAAGCTCCGTGAAACTTGACAAAATGAAGTAGTTCTAAGTTCTATCTCTATGGTTTGTTTCCTCTTGAAGTACCCCATGCAGAGACTGGCGAAAACACTTTCGTTTGAAAGGGGTTGCCAAGCTTCCAAAAAACTACTAGTTTGCTGAAATCTCAGCAAACATTTTTTCACCAAATCTTGATGATACTTGGTGGTAATGATCAGTTCACTAATCCCACTTGGCTGCCCAATTTTTATTTTCTAGGTTGAAGCATTCGTTTCCAGTAACAGTTTGAATTTTTAGGTTGCACTCTGTTTTCTCCTACATAGATAGCTGTGTTTGGAATTCTAAATCAAACACGGTTTGTGCTAGCTCCTTGAAAATTGACCAAATGAAGTAGTACTAAGTTCTATCTCTATGGTTTGTTTCCTCTTGAAGTACCCCATGCAGAGACTGGCGAAAAACACTTTCGTTTGAAAGGGGTTGCCAAGCTTCCAAAAAACTACTAGTTTGCTGAAATCTCAGCAAACATTTTTTCACCAAATCTTGATGATACTTGGTGGTAATGATCAGTTCACTAATCCCACTTGGCTTCCCAACTTTCACTCTTCTAGGTTCAAGCGTTCGTTTCCAGTAACAGTTTGAATTTTTAGGTTTCACTCTGTTTTCTGCTATATAGATAGATGTGTTTGAAACTCTAAATCAAACACGGTTTCTGCTAGCTCCGTGAAACTTGACAAAATGAAGTAGTTCTAAGTTCTATCTCTATGGTTTGTTTCCTCTTGAATTACCCCATGCAGAGACTGGCGAAAAACACTTTCGTTTGAAAGGGGTTGCCAAGCTTCCAAAAAACTACTAGTTTGCTGAAATCTCAGCAAACATTTTTTCAACAAATCTTGATGATACTTGGTGGTAATGATCAGTTCACTAATCACACTTGGCTGCCCAATTTTTATTCTTCTAGCTAGAAGCATTCTTTTCCAGTAACAGTTTGAATTTTTAGGTTTCACTCTGTTTGTTCCTACATAGATAGATGTGTTTGGAATTCTAAATGAAACACGGTTTGTGCTAGCTCCTTGAAACTTGACAAAATGAAGTAGTTCAAAGTTCTATCTCTATGGTTTGTTTAGTCTTGAAGTACCCCATGCAGAGACTGGCGAAAAACACTTTCGTTTGAAAGGGGTTGCCAAGCTTAAAAAAAACTACTAGTTTGCTGAAATCTCAGCAAACATTTTTTCACCAAATCTTGATGATTCTTGGTGGTAATGATCAGTTCACTAATCCCACTTGGCTGCCCAAATTTTATTCTTCTAGGTTGAAGCTTTCGTTTCCAGTAACTGTTTGAATTTTTAGGTTTCACTCTGTTTTTTCCTGCATAGATAGCTGTGTTTGGAATTCTAAATCAAACACGGTTTGTGCTAGCTCCTTGAAACTTGACCAAATGAAGTAGTTCTAAGTTCTATCTCTATGGTTTGTTTCCTCTTGAAATACCCCATGCAGAGACTGGCGAAAAACACTTTCGTTTGAAAGGGTTTGCCAAGCTTCCAAAAAACTACTAGTTTGCTGAAATCTCAGCAAACATTTTTTCACCAAATCTTGATGATACTTGGTGGTAATGATCAGTTCATTAATCACACTTGGCTGCAAAATTTTTATTCTTCTAGCTAGAAGCATTCTTTTAAAGTAACAGTTTCAATTTTTAGGTTTCACTCTGTTTGTTCCTACATAGATAGATATGTTTGGAATTCTAAATCAAACACGGTTTGTGCTAGCTCCTTGAAACTTGACAAAATGAAGTAGTTCTAAGTTCTATCTCTATGGTGTGTTTCCTCTTGAAGTACCCCATGCAGAGACTGGCGAAAAACACTTTCGTTTTAAATGGCTTGCCAAGCTTCCAAAAAACTACCAGTTTGCTGAAATCTCAGCAAACATTTTTTCAACAAATCTTGATGATACTTGGTGGTAATGATCAGTTCACTAATTCCACTTGGCTGCCTAAATTTTATTCTTCTAGGTTGAAGCTTTCGTTTCCAGTAACAGTTTGAATTTTTAGGTTTCACTTTGTTTTCTCCTACATAGATAGCTGTGTTTGGAATTCTAAATCAAACACAGTTTGTGCTAGCTCCTTGAAACTTGACGAAATGAAGTAGATCTAAGTTCTATCTCTATGGTTTGTTTCCTCTTGAAGTACTCCATGCTGAGACTGGCGAAAAACACTTCCGTTTGAAAGGGGTTGCCAAGCTTCCAAAAAACTACTAGTTTGCTGAAATCTCAGCAAACATTTTTTCACCAAATCTTGATGATACTTGGTGGTAATGATCAGTTCACTAATCCCACTTGGCTGCCCAATTTTTATTCTTCTCGGTTGAAGCATTCGTTTCCAGTAACAGTTTGAATTTTTAGGTTTCACTCTCTTTTCTCCTACATAGATAGCTGTGTTTGGAATTCTAAATCAAACACGGTTTGTGCTAGTTCCTTGAAACTTGACCTAATGAAGTAGTTCTAAGTTCTATCTCTATGGTTTGTTTCCTCTTGAAGTACCCCATGCAGAGACTGGCGAAAAACACTTTCGTTTGAAAGGGGTTGCCAAGCTTCCAAAAAACTACTAGTTTGCTGAAATCTCAGCAAACATTTTTTCACCAAATCTTGATGATACTTGGTGGTAATGATCAGTTCACTAATCCCACTTGTCTTCCAACTTTCACTCTTCTAGGTTCAAGCGTTCGTTTCCAGTAACAGTTTGAATTTTTAGGTTTCACTCTGTTTTCTGCTATATAGATAGATGTGTTTGAAACTCTAAATCAAACACGGTTTCTGCTAGCTCCGTGAAACTTGACAAAATGAAGTAGTTCTAAGTTCTATCTCTATGGTTTGTTTCCTCTTGAATTACCCCATGCAGAGACTGGCGAAAAACACTTTCGTTTGAAAGGGGTTGCCAAGCTTCCAAAAAACTACTAGTTTGCTGAAATCTCAGCAAACATTTTTTCAACAAATCTTGATGATACTTGGTGGTAATGATCAGTTCACTAATCACACTTGGCTGCCCAATTTTTATTCTTCTAGCTAGAAGCATTCTTTTCCAGTAACAGTTTGAATTTTTAGGTTTCACTTTGTTTTCTCCTACATAGATAGCTGTGTTTGGAATTCTAAATCAAACACAGTTTGTGCTAGCTCCTTGAAACTTGACGAAATGAAGTAGATCTAAGTTCTATCTCTATGGTTTGTTTCCTCTTGAAGTACTCCATGCTGAGACTGGCGAAAAACACTTCCGTTTGAAAGGGGTTGCCAAGCTTCCAAAAAACTACTAGTTTGCTGAAATCTCAGCAAACATTTTTTCACCAAATCTTGATGATACTTGGTGGTAATGATCAGTTCACTAATCCCACTTGGCTGCCCAATTTTTATTCTTCTCGGTTGAAGCATTCGTTTCCAGTAACAGTTTGAATTTTTAGGTTTCACTCTCTTTTCTCCTACATAGATAGCTGTGTTTGGAATTCTAAATCAAACACGGTTTGTGCTAGTTCCTTGAAACTTGACCTAATGAAGTAGTTCTAAGTTCTATCTCTATGGTTTGTTTCCTCTTGAAGTACCCCATGCAGAGACTGGCGAAAAACACTTCCGTTTGAAAGGGGTGGCCAAGCTTCCAAAAAACTACTAGTTTGCTGAAATCTCAGCAAACATTTTTTCACCAAATCTTGATGATACTTGGTGGTAATGATCAGTTCACTAATCCCACTTGGCTGCCCAACTTTCACTCTTCTAGGTTCAAGCGTTCGTTTCCAGTAACAGTTTGAATTTTTAGGTTTCACTCTGTTTTCTGCTATATAGATAGATGTGTTTGAAACTCTAAATCAAACACGGTTTGTGCTAGCTCCGTGAAACTTGACAAAATGAAGTAGTTCTAAGTTCTATCTCTATGGTTTGTTTCCTCTTGAAGTACCCCATGCAGAGACTGGCGAAAAACACTTTCGTTTGAAAGGGGTTGCCAAGCTTCCAAAAAACTACTAGTTTGCTGAAATCTCAGCAAACATTTTTTCAACAAATCTTGATGATACTTGGTGGTAATGATCAGTTAACTAATCCCACTTGGCTGCCCAAATTTTATTCTTCTAGCTTGAAGCATTCTTTTCCAGTAACAGTTTGAATTTTTAGGTTTCACTCTGTTTGTTCCTACATAGATAGATGTGTTTGGAATTCTAAATCAAACAAGGTTTGTGCTAGCTCCTTGAAACTTGACCAAATGAAGTAGTTCTAAGTTCTATCTCTATTTTTTGTTTCCTCTTGAAGTACCACATGCAGAGACTGGCGAAAAACACTTCCGTTTGAAAGGGGTTGCCAAGCTTCCAAAAAACTACTAGTTTGCTGAAATCTCAGCAAACATTTTTTCACCAAATCTTGATGATACTTGGTGGTAATGATCAGTTCACTAATCCCACTTGGATGCCCAAATTTTATTCTTCTAGGTTGAAGCTTTCGTTTCCAGTAACTGTTTGAATTTTAGGTTTCACTCTGTTTTCTCCTACATAGATAGCTGTGTTTGGAATTCTAAATCAAACACGGTTTGTGCTAGCTCCGTGAAACTTGACAAAATGAAGTAGTTCTAAGTTCTATCTCTATGGTTTGTTTCCTCTTGAAGTACCCCATGCAGAGACTGGCGAAAAACACTTTCGTTTGAAAGGGGTTGCCAAGCTTCCAAAAAACTACTAGTTTGCTGAAATCTCAGCAAACATTTTTTCAACAAATCTTGATGATACTTGGTGGTAATGATCAGTTAACTAATCCCACTTGGCTGCCCAAATTTTATTCTTCTAGCTTGAAGCATTCTTTTCCAGTAACAGTTTGAATTTTTAGGTTTCACTCTGTTTGTTCCTACATAGATAGATGTGTTTGGAATTCTAAATCAAACAAGGTTTGTGCTAGCTCCTTGAAACTTGACCAAATGAAGTAGTTCTAAGTTCTATCTCTATTTTTTGTTTCCTCTTGAAGTACCACATGCAGAGACTGGCGAAAAACACTTCCGTTTGAAAGGGGTTGCCAAGCTTCCAAAAAACTACTAGTTTGCTGAAATCTCAGCAAACATTTTTTCACCAAATCTTGATGATACTTGGTGGTAATGATCAGTTCACTAATCCCACTTGGATGCCCAAATTTTATTCTTCTAGGTTGAAGCTTTCGTTTCCAGTAACTGTTTGAATTTTTAGGTTTCACTCTGTTTTCTCCTACATAGATAGCTGTGTTTGGAATTCTAAATCAAACACGGTTTGTGCTAGCTCCTTGAAACTTGACCAAATGAAGTAGTTCTAAGTTCTATCTCTATGGTTTGTTTCCTCTTGAAGTACCCCATGCAGAGACTGGCGAAAAACACTTCCGTTTGAAAGGGGTTGCCAAGCCTCCAAAAAACTACTAGTTTGCTGAAATCTCAGCAAACATTTTTTCACCAAATCTTGATGATACTTGGTGGTAATGATCAGTTCACTAATCCCACTTGGCTGCCCAATTTTTATTCTTCTAGGTTGAAGCATTCGTTTCCAGTAACAGTTTGAATTTTTAGGTTTCACTCTGTTTTCTCCTACATAGATAGCTGTGTTTGGAATTCTAAATCAAACACGGTTTGTGCTAGCTCCTTGAAACTTGACCAAATGAAGTAGTTCTAAGTTCTATCTCTATGGTTTGTTTCCTCTTGAAGTACCCCATGCAGAGACTGGCGAAAAACACTTGCGTTTTAAAGGGGTTGCCAAGCTTCCAAAAAACTACTAGTTTGCTGAAATCTCAGCAAACATTTTTCACCAAATCTTGATGATACTTGGTGGTAATGATCAGTTCACTAATCCCACTTGGCTGCCCAATTTTTATTCTTCTAGGTTGAAGCATTCGTTTCCAGTAACAGTTTGAATTTTTAGGTTTCACTCTCTTTTCTCCTACATAGATAGCTGTGTTTGGAATTCTAAATCAAACACTGTTTGTGCTAGTTCCTTGAAACTTGACCTAATGAAGTAGTTCTAAGTTCTATCTCTATGGTTTGTTTCCTCTTGAAGTACCCCATGCAGAGACTGGCGAAAAACACTTTCGTTTGAAAGGGGTTGCCAAGCTTCCAAAAAACTACTAGTTTGCTGAAATCTCAGCAAACATTTTTTCACCAAATCTTGATGATACTTGGTGGTAATGATCAGTTCACTAATCCCACTTGGCTGCCCAATTTTTATTTTCTAGGTTGAAGCATTCGTTTCCAGTAACAGTTTGAATTTTTAGGTTTCACTCTGTTTTCTCCTACATAGATAGCTGTGTTTGGAATTCTAAATCAAACACGGTTTGTGCTAGCTCCTTGAAAATTGACCAATTGAAGTAGTTCTAAGTTCTATCTCTATGGTTTGTTTCCTCTTGAAGTACCCCATGCAGAGACTGGCGAAAAACACTTTCGTTTGAAAGGGGTTGCCAAGCTTCCAAAAAACTACTAGTTTGCTGAAATCTCAGCAAACATTTTTTCACCAAATCTTGATGATACTTGGTGGTAATGATCAGTTCACTAATCCCACTTGGCTTCCCAACTTTCACTCTTCTAGGTTCAAGCGTTCGTTTCCAGTAACAGTTTGAATTTTTAGTTTTCACTCTGTTTTCTGCTATATAGATAGATGTGTTTGAAACTCTAAATCAAACACGGTTTCTGCTAGCTCCGTGAAACTTGACAAAATGAAGTAGTTCTAAGTTCTATCTCTATGGTTTGTTTCCTCTTGAATTACCCCATGCAGAGACTGGCGAAAAACACTTTCGTTTGAAAGGGGTTGCCAAGCTTCCAAAAAACTACTAGTTTGCTGAAATCTCAGCAAACATTTTTTCAACAAATGTTGATGATACTTGGTGGTAATGATCAGTTCACTAATCACACTTGGCTGCCCAATTTTTATTCTTCTAGCTAGAATCATTCTTTTCCAGTAACAGTTTGAATTTTTAGGTTTCACTCTGTTTGTTCCTACATAGATAGATGTGTTTGGAATTCTAAATCAAACACGGTTTGTGCTAGCTCCTTGAAACTTGACAAAATGAAGTAGTTCTAAGTTCTATCTCTATGGTTTGTTTCCTCTTGAAGTACCCCATGCAGAGACTGGCGAAAAACACTTTCGTTTGAAAGGGGTTGCCAAGCTTAAAAAAAACTACTAGTTTGCTGAAATCTCAGCAAATATTTTTTCACCAAATCTTGATGATTCTTGGTGGTAATGATCAGTTCACTAATCCCACTTGGCTGCCCAAATTTTATTCTTCTAGGTTGAAGCTTTCGTTTCCAGTAACTGTTTGAATTTTTAGGTTTCACTCTGTTTTTTCCTGCATAGATAGCTGTGTTTGGAATTCTAAATCAAACATGGTTTGTGCTAGCTCCTTGAAACTTGACCAAATGAAGTAGTTCTAAGTTCTATCTCTATGGTTTGTTTCCTCTTGAAATACCCCATGCAGAGACTGGTGAAAAACACTTTCGTTTGAAAGGGGTTGCCAAGCTTCCAAAAAACTACTAGTTTGCTGAAATCTCAGCAAACATTTTTTCACCAAATCTTGATGATACTTGGTGGTAATGATCAGTTCATTAATCACACTTGGCTGCCCAATTTTTATTCTTCTAGCTAGAAGCATTCTTTTCCAGTAACAGTTTCAATTTTTAGGTTTCACTCTGTTTGTTCCTACATAGATAGATACGTTTGGAATTCTAAATCAAACACGGTTTGTGCTAGCTCCTTGAAACTTGACAAAATGAAGTAGTTCTAAGTTCTATCTCTATGGTTTGTTTCCTCTTGAAGTACCCCATGCAGAGACTGGCGAAAAACACTTTCGTTTTAAATGGCTTGCCAAGCTTCCAAAAAACTACCAGTTTGCTGAAATCTCAGCAAACATTTTTTCAACAAATCTTGATGATACTTGGTGGTAATGATCAGTTCACTAATCCCACTTGGATGCCCAAATTTTATTCTTCTAGGTTGAAGCTTTCGTTTCCAGTAACTGTTTGAATTTTTAGGTTTCACTCTGTTTTCTCCTACATAGATAGCTGTGTTTGGAATTCTAAATCAAACACGGTTTGTGCTAGCTCCTTGAAACTTGACCAAATGAAGTAGTTCTAAGTTCTATCTCTATGGTTTGTTTCCTCTTGAAGTACCCCATGCAGAGTCTGGCGAAAAACACTTCCGTTTGAAAGGGGTTGCCAAGCCTCCAAAAAACTACTAGTTTGCTGAAATCTCAGCAAACATTTTTTCACCAAATCTTGATGATACTTGGTGGTAATGATCAGTTCACTAATCCCACTTGGCTGCCCAATTTTTATTCTTCTTGGTTGAAGCATTCGTTTCCAGTAACAGTTTGAATTTTTAGGTTTCACTCTGTTTTCTCCTACATAGATAGCTGTGTTTGGAATTCTAAATCAAACACGGTTGTGCTAGCTCCTTGAAACTTGACCAAATGAAGTAGTTCTAAGTTCTATCTCTATGGTTTGTTTCCTCTTGAAGTACCCCATGCAGAGACTGGCGAAAAACACTTGCGTTTTAAAGGGGTTGCAAAGCTTCCAAAAAACTACTAGTTTGCTGAAATCTCAGCAAACATTTTTTCACCAAATCTTGATGATACTTGGTGGTAATGATCAGTTCACTAATCCCACTTGGCTGCCCAATTTTTATTCTTCTAGGTTGAAGCATTCGTTTCCAGTAACAGTTTGAATTTTTAGGTTTCACTCTCTTTTCTCCTACATAGATAGCTGTGTTTGGAATTCTAAATCAAACACTGTTTGTGCTAGTTCCTTGAAACTTGACCTAATGAAGTAGTTCTAAGTTCTATCTCTATGGTTTGTTTCCTCTTGAAGTACCCCATGCAGAGACTGGCGAAAAACACTTTCGTTTGAAAGGGGTTGCCAAGCTTCCAAAAAACTACTAGTTTGCTGAAATCTCAGCAAACATTTTTTCACCAAATCTTGATGATACTTGGTGGTAATGATCAGTTCACTAATCCACTTGGCTGCCCAATTTTTATTTTCTAGGTTGAAGCATTCGTTTCCAGTAACAGTTTGAATTTTAGGTTTCACTCTGTTTTCTCCTACATAGATAGCTGTGTTTGGAATTCTAAATCAAACACGGTTTGTGCTAGCTCCTTGAAAATTGACCAATTGAAGTAGTTCTAAGTTCTATCTCTATGGTTTGTTTCCTCTTGAAGTACCCCATGCAGAGACTGGCGAAAAACACTTTCGTTTGAAAGGGGTTGCCAAGCTTCCAAAAAACTACTAGTTTGCTGAAATCTCAGCAAACATTTTTTCACCAAATCTTGATGATACTTGGTGGTAATGATCAGTTCACTAATCCCACTTGGCTTCCCAACTTTCACTCTTCTAGGTTCAAGCGTTCGTTTCCAGTAACAGTTTGAATTTTTAGTTTTCACTCTGTTTTCTGCTATATAGATAGATGTGTTTGAAACTCTAAATCAAACACGGTTTCTGCTAGCTCCGTGAAACTTGACAAAATGAAGTAGTTCTAAGTTCTATCTCTATGGTTTGTTTCCTCTTGAATTACCCCATGCAGAGACTGGCGAAAAACACTTTCGTTTGAAAGGGGTTGCCAAGCTTCCAAAAAACTACTAGTTTGCTGAAATCTCAGCAAACATTTTTTCAACAAATGTTGATGATACTTGGTGGTAATGATCAGTTCACTAATCACACTTGGCTGCCCAATTTTTATTCTTCTAGCTAGAATCATTCTTTTCCAGTAACAGTTTGAATTTTTAGGTTTCACTCTGTTTGTTCCTACATAGATAGATGTGTTTGGAATTCTAAATCAAACACGGTTTGTGCTAGCTCCTTGAAACTTGACAAAATGAAGTAGTTCTAAGTTCTATCTCTATGGTTTGTTTCCTCTTGAAGTACCCCATGCAGAGACTGGCGAAAAACACTTTCGTTTGAAAGGGGTTGCCAAGCTTAAAAAAAACTACTAGTTTGCTGAAATCTCAGCAAATATTTTTTCACCAAATCTTGATGATTCTTGGTGGTAATGATCAGTTCACTAATCCCACTTGGCTGCCCAAATTTTATTCTTCTAGGTTGAAGCTTTCGTTTCCAGTAACTGTTTGAATTTTTAGGTTTCACTCTGTTTTTTCCTGCATAGATAGCTGTGTTTGGAATTCTAAATCAAACATGGTTTGTGCTAGCTCCTTGAAACTTGACCAAATGAAGTAGTTCTAAGTTCTATCTCTATGGTTTGTTTCCTCTTGAAATACCCCATGCAGAGACTGGTGAAAAACACTTTCGTTTGAAAGGGGTTGCCAAGCTTCCAAAAAACTACTAGTTTGCTGAAATCTCAGCAAACATTTTTTCACCAAATCTTGATGATACTTGGTGGTAATGATCAGTTCATTAATCACACTTGGCTGCCCAATTTTTATTCTTCTAGCTAGAAGCATTCTTTTCCAGTAACAGTTTCAATTTTTAGGTTTCACTCTGTTTGTTCCTACATAGATAGATACGTTTGGAATTCTAAATCAAACACGGTTTGTGCTAGCTCCTTGAAACTTGACAAAATGAAGTAGTTCTAAGTTCTATCTCTATGGTTTGTTTCCTCTTGAAGTACCCCATGCAGAGACTGGCGAAAAACACTTTCGTTTTAAATGGCTTGCCAAGCTTCCAAAAAACTACCAGTTTGCTGAAATCTCAGCAAACATTTTTTCAACAAATCTTGATGATACTTGGTGGTAATGATCAGTTCACTAATCCCACTTGGCTGCCTAAATTTTATTCTTCTAGGTTGAAGCTTTCGTTTCCAGTAACAGTTTGAATTTTTAGGTTTCACTTTGTTTTCTCCTACATAGATAGCTGTGTTTTGAATTCTAAATCAAACACGGTTTGTGCTAGCTCCTTGAAACTTGACCAAATGAAGTAGTTCTAAGTTCTATCTCTATGGTTTGTTTCCTCTTGAAGTACCACATGCAGAGACTGGCGAAAAACACTTCCGTTTGAAAGGGGTTGCCGAGCTTCCAAAAAACTACTAGTTTGCTGAAATCTCAGCAAACATTTTTTCACCAAATCTTGATGATACTTGGTGGTAATGATCAGTTCACTAATCCCACTTGGATGCCCAAATTTTATTCTTCTAGGTTGAAGCTTTCGTTTCCAGTAACTGTTTGAATTTTTAGGTTTCACTCTGTTTTCTCCTACATAGATAGCTGTGTTTGGAATTCTAAATCAAACACGGTTTGTGCTAGCTCCTTGAAACTTGACCAAATGAAGTAGTTCTAAGTTCTATCTCTATGGTTTGTTTCCTCTTGAAGTACCCCATGCAGAGTCTGGCGAAAAACACTTCCGTTTGAAAGGGGTTGCCAAGCCTCCAAAAAACTACTAGTTTGCTGAAATCTCAGCAAACATTTTTTCACCAAATCTTGATGATACTTGGTGGTAATGATCAGTTCACTAATCCCACTTGGCTGCCCAATTTTTATTCTTCTTGGTTGAAGCATTCGTTTCCAGTAACAGTTTGAATTTTTAGGTTTCACTCTGTTTTCTCCTACATAGATAGCTGTGTTTGGAATTCTAAATCAAACACGGTTTGTGCTAGCTCCTTGAAACTTGACCAAATGAAGTAGTTCTAAGTTCTATCTCTATGGTTTGTTTCCTCTTGAAGTACCCCATGCAGAGACTGGCGAAAAACACTTGCGTTTTAAAGGGGTTGCAAAGCTTCCAAAAAACTACTAGTTTGCTGAAATCTCAGCAAACATTTTTTCACCAAATCTTGATGATACTTGGTGGTAATGATCAGTTCACTAATCCCACTTGGCTGCCCAATTTTTATTCTTCTAGGTTGAAGCATTCGTTTCCAGTAACAGTTTGAATTTTTAGGTTTCACTCTCTTTTCTCCTACATAGATAGCTGTGTTTGGAATTCTAAATCAAACACTGTTTGTGCTAGTTCCTTGAAACTTGACCTAATGAAGTAGTTCTAAGTTCTATCTCTATGGTTTGTTTCCTCTTGAAGTACCCCATGCAGAGACTGGCGAAAAACACTTTCGTTTGAAAGGGGTTGCCAAGCTTCCAAAAAACTACTAGTTTGCTGAAATCTCAGCAAACATTTTTTCACCAAATCTTGATGATACTTGGTGGTAATGATCAGTTCACTAATCCCACTTGGCTGCCCAATTTTTATTTTCTAGGTTGAAGCATTCGTTTCCAGTAACAGTTTGAATTTTTAGGTTTCACTCTGTTTTCTCCTACATAGATAGCTGTGTTTGGAATTCTAAATCAAACACGGTTTGTGCTAGCTCCTTGAAAATTGACCAAATGAAGTAGTTCTAAGTTCTATCTCTATGGTTTGTTTCCTCTTGAAGTACCCCATGCAGAGACTGGCGAAAAACACTTTCGTTTGTAAGGGGTTGCCAAGCTTCCAAAAAACTACTAGTTTGCTGAAATCTCAGCAAACATTTTTTCACCAAATCTTGATGATACTTGGTGGTAATGATCAGTTCACTAATCCCACTTGGCTTCCCAACTTTCACTCTTCTAGGTTCAAGCGTTCGTTTCCAGTAACAGTTTGAATTTTTAGGTTTCACTCTGTTTTCTGCTATATAGATAGATGTGTTTGAAACTCTAAATCAAACACGGTTTCTGCTAGCTCCGTGAAACTTGACAAAATGAAGTAGTTCTAAGTTCTATCTCTATGGTTTGTTTCCTCTTGAAGTACCCCATGCAGAGACTGGCGAAAAACACTTTCGTTTGAAAGGGGTTGCCAAGCTTCCAAAAAACTACTAGTTTGCTGAAATCTCAGCAAACATTTTTTCAACAAATCTTGATGATACTTGGTGGTAATGATCAGTTCACTAATCACACTGGCTGCCCAATTTTTATTCTTCTAGCTAGAAGCATTCTTTTCCAGTAACAGTTTGAATTTTTAGGTTTCACTCTGTTTGTTCCTACATAGATAGATGTGTTTGGAATTCTAAATCAAACACGGTTTGTGCTAGCTCCTTGAAACTTGACAAAATGAAGTAGTTCTAAGTTCGATCTCTATGGTTTGTTTCCTCTTGAAGTACCCCATGCAGAGACTGGCGAAAAACACTTTCGTTTGAAAGGGGTTGCCAAGCTTAAAAAAAACTACTAGTTTGCTGAAATCTCAGCAAACATTTTTTCACCAAATCTTGATGATTCTTGGTGGTAATGATCAGTTCACTAATCCCACTTGGCTGCCCAAATTTTATTCTTCTAGGTTGAAGCTTTCGTTTCCAGTAACTGTTTGAATTTTTAGGTTTCACTCTGTTTTTTCCTGCATAGATAGCTGTGTTTGGATTCTAAATCAAACACGGTTTGTGCTAGCTCCTTGAAACTTGACCAAATGAAGTAGTTCTAAGTTCTATCTCTATGGTTTGTTTCCTCTTGAAGTACCCCATGCAGAGACTGGCGAAAAACACTTCCGTTTGAAAGGGGTTGCCAAGCCTCCAAAAAACTACTAGTTTGCTGAAATCTCAGCAAACATTTTTTCACCAAATCTTGATGATACTTGGTGGTAATGATCAGTTCACTAATCCCACTTGGCTGCCCAATTTTTATTCTTCTAGGTTGAAGCATTCGTTTCCAGTAACAGTTTGAATTTTTAGGTTTCACTCTGTTTTCTGCTATATAGATAGATGTGTTTGAAACTCTAAATCAAACACGGTTTGTGCTAGCTCCTTGAAACTTGACCAAATGAAGTAGTTCTAAGTTCTATCTCTATGGTTTGATTCCTCTTGAAGTACCCCATGCAGAGACTGGCGAAAAAAACTTTCATTTGAAAGGGGTTGCCAAGCTTCCAAAAAACAAATAGTTTGCTGAAATCTCAGCAAACATTTTTTCACCAAATCTTGATGATACTTGGTGGTAATGATCAGTTCACTAATCCCACTTGGCTGCCCAATTTTTATTCTTCTAGGTTGAAGCGTTCGTTTCCAGTAACAGTTTGAATTTTTAGGTTTCACTCTGTTTTCTCCTACATAGATAGATGTGTTTGGAATTCTAAATCAAACACGGTTTGTGCTAGCTCCTTGAAACTTGACCAAATGAAGTAGTTCTAAGTTC
>NW_027511285.1:0-7500 GCF_048772815.1 Callospermophilus lateralis
TGTTAATGATCCATTCTTCCTGCCTTTTAAATTCATTGATCACCCAGAACTCCTGTGTTTGGGGCAGGAGGGGTCCAGGTGCTTGAGAGAATTTTTTTTTTTTTTTTTTCCCCCTGTGTCATTGGAATGGAGATTTGGACCTCTGAGTAAGAGTAGAGTTTTCTAAGAGAAAAGAGAAGAGCTCTAAGGGAAAAGCAGGGGATTGGATTACCAAAAAAAAAAAAAAAAAAAAAAAAAAAAGCCTTTGGAAACCAAACTACTGTTAGGTAAAACTTCATCATCTGAAGTGGCACCCCCTTTCTCCACTGAAAAGTCTTAACTGGGCCTCTTCTGAAATCTTCACCCAGACTGGTTTTAGGTCTGTCAGCAAAAGAGTCTCTCTGTGCAAAAGAATTCAAGGTGGATAAACTTCCTATTTTCGTGTCGCCCTGTTTACTTGGCCACTGGCCGAGAAGATACCAGCACTCCAGGTGCTGGACACCCCGTTACTAGTCTTTCACAAACATGTCCAGAACAGTACTTTGAAGAAATGTGCAAACAAGGCCTCTGGCCTTGAGCTGGGCTTCACAGAGATGTCTACATGTTTAAGATACGAGAGGGTACCAACTGGACTCCATGGTAACAGCTGGCAGGGGGAGAGTAGACAGGGGAGAAGAAGCTCTCCCCTTCTCAGGTGTTGTCCTCCAAGGGTTAACATGCCCAGAACAGTGAGAGAAAAAGCTGCTTTTATGTGAACTTCTGCAGACCATGAATTTCTGAGCCCCTCCCCTTACATGCTGGGTATAAAACTCTGAAACTACCTGAACTTTGGGTTCAGGGGATTAATTCCTTACAGCAAAAGCCATCTTCTCTGAACCTGGCTGCAGCCAAATAAAACCGTTTTCCTGCTCTGTTCGGTCGGTGCCTTGCCTCATTTGTCCCTACAACAACACATCCATGCAAGGAAGACTTTATCAAACCAGTAGCCTAAGTAAAGCAGGTTCCAGGTTACTTTTTGCCACCACCGCCACCACCACCACCATGCATACCAATAATTTCTTCTGATTTTTTTTTTTTTAATTACATACAAACAAATCAAAAACCATGAAAAGTATAAACTATGTTACTGAGAATCAAGAAGAGTCATTCACTCATGTAAATTCAGAAATTCGGTAAGGGTGGTTGTTGTTTCTGTCTGTTGCTGTTGTTGTCCTTTTTTGTCTTTTTTTTTTTTTTTTTTTTTTTTTAATTTTTCTCCCAACTGTCAAATCAATTAAAGCGGGGTGGGGGGGTGGGGGGGGTGAGGTGGTGGTGGGTGTCAGAAAATGTAACAGGGGTCCACTTTATAGGCTTTGAGTATAAGTCTCACTGCTCAGCCACTGAGGCTCATGTTAAAACCCATATCCTTTTTCCTTTCTCTTTTCCCTACCCTCCCCCTCCCTAATCATAGGTGAAGCCATATTGACTTTCAGGGTGGGTTATCTGCCCATTGGCTAACAAATATTTAGAATTTTCATCCAGAAAATCACTTTTCTGTTTGATAACCTTGCTAGGCCTCCGATGGGTTAGAACAACAGAGTGTCAGCAGAGTCATCAGAGTTTTGTTGCTGTAAAGGTTCAGTTCTTATGTTTTCTTATTATAATAAATTCCCCCTCTTCCTTCTGAGATGCTTTGCCTCTGAGCAACACCCCCCCCAACACCTATCCCCCCTTCTCTGTCTCTCTCTGTCTCTCTCTCTCTCTCTCTCTCTCTCTCTCTGTCTCTCCCCCCCCCCCTCTCTCTCTGTCGAGTTACCCCAGGGCTCCATAAGTTGCTGAGGCTGGGCTTAGTCTTGTGATTCTCCTGAATCACCCCACATCTCTGTCACTGGAGATGTGTGCACATCTGGGGACTAGAGTACTATGCTGTGCTGTGTCTGAGAGATTTTTTTATTATTAAAAAGTCGGTACACTTAAAGACATATAGGTTTCCTACATGAGAGGTCACCCTTTTTATTAGAACGTGTATTTTATCGAAGCTCTAAACTTATCCCATAGTCAGTGACACATGTGGAAGTTCTAACACATGCATTCGGTGTAACATTCAGATTTAGAAAAAAAAAAAAAAAAAAAAAAAAAAAAAGAAAGAAAGAAAGAAAGAAAGAAAGAAAGAAAGAAAAGAAAACGAAAAGAGAAAGATCTGTGCTTGGGGCTGGGGATGTGGCTCAAGTGGTAGCATGCTCGCCTGGCATGCGTGCGGCCAGGGTTCGATCCTCAGCACCGCAAACAAATCAAGATGTTATATCCGCGGAAAACTAACTAACTAACTAACTAACTAACTAAATAAATAAATATTAAAAAAATTCTCTCTCCCTGTCTCTCACTCTCACACTCTCTCTAAAAAATAATAAATAAATAAATAAATAAAAAGATCTGTGCCATTAATGACCAGTTTTCACATCTGTTAGTTTTAATCGAAAAAGTAAGGGTTTGGGGATCATTTGTTGAAAGAACACTCCTGTACCAGGTGAGTGGCACTGTTTCCTGAATGCATAAGAGTATTTGTCCACTTGAGTCCAAGCTGTTCTCCTAGGTCCAACTGTTGGTGAGCAAAACACCACATCGTGGCAGTTATCTGGCCAGAGTCTGGCCAGAGCTGGTAGATTCTGAACTTGGCTTCCAAAGTCAAAGGTCAATGAATGTATGTAGGACTTCTAGGCAAGTGTGATGTGAAGATCTCTGGGCTTGTTGTGCAATAAATGTGTCTGTGTTCCTTCAGCATAGAAGGAAATGTATTCATTCTAGAATGCAAAGCTTGGGCTAGGGTTTTAGCTCGGTAGTAGAGCACTTGCCTGGGACGTGTGGGGCGCTGGATTCCATCCTGAGCACCACAGAACCCAAAACAAAGGGACAAACAAGTAAATAAGGTAAAGATAGTGTGTCCATCCATCTACAGCTCAAAAAATTAAAGGTATGGGTTGGGGGTTCATGTCGATCCTCCCCCGCCCACCCCCAAGAGGATCAGGAGGAGGTTGAGAGAAGGATCGTAAACTCATAGCGAAAGTAACCTCGCGAGGAGACCCCTGTCTCCCAAAGAAAAGTTGTGATAGTAAAAGCAAATGGGACTCCGTTTTGTTTTATGTCCCCATTCTGTAAAACAACCAGGCCAAGTAGAAGGGTCATGACTGACGCAAGATGTTCTTTTCCTTGTGCTATAGAAACCTTTAAGAGTAAGGAACTACCTAATGGGACATTGTTTCTGTAACTAGCCCATAAAAGGGGGAGCGGGGGGGGGGGGGGGCTAAGCTTCTGTCACTGGAGTGGCTAGGCTGATTGTGATTGGCTGAGCGTCCCTCCGCCTGACTTCACTCTCCCGCTTCTGTAACATGGCTTGCTTGCATTAGCTAGACGCCCCCTCCCCCCAAAACGTCCCTTTTGCAGGTTTGAGGCTTATAAGGGGCACCCTTGCAATTGTTTGGGGCTGGCCAGGGGAACAGCTTTATGTTCTTCTGCTCAGTCGCCACTAGTTGTGCTTTAATAAAGGCTTGATTCCTTTATAACGTGAGTGGTCTGGAAGTCAGTTTTTGAAACCCCGGGACCAAGCTTTAACTAGAACAAGCAAGCAAGCCAGAAAACAAATGAATAGATAGATGATAGATAGATAGATAGATAGATAGATAGATAGATAGATAAATTGAATATGGGGATGTGGCTCAGTCAGTGGTCAAGTGAGTGCTTCTGGGTTCAACTCATAAATCAATGGATTTACCAAAAATATATAAAAATATCTGTATAAAAAGGGGATGTTGGTTTAGCTCAGTGGTAAACTGTGTCTGTGTTCAGTCCCCAGTTCCAGGCTCCAGGCAGAAACCAGCCCCTGTGTGAGGGGCTGGTTTCTGGTTCCATCCCCACCAAGGAAACCCTGACATGAGTATGGGGAGCCATATTTGTCTATTGGATGCCAAGGGTAGAGTGATTTCCATCTTGATCTTCCCCCCACCACCACCACCACCTCTGTCTGTGTGAGCAAGGTCTCTTCTAGTGTCTGGATTTTATTTATCTACCTATTTATGTATGTATGTATGTATGTATGTATGTATGTATGTATGTATTTAAACAATGCCTTTATGTTATTAATTTCTTTTTATCTGGAGCTGAGGATCTAACCCAGGGCCTCGAATATGCTAGGCGACCACTCTAACGCTGAGATATAAAGGACCCCAGCGCATCCCAGCCCATCCCAGCCCAGCACAGAGTCTTTGAGATGAGATTTTATTGCCTGTTTTGGTTGTTTGAGTCTGTCTTTGTTCACTACTTTTGTTTCTTTTGTGATGCTAGGCTGGGGAAGAAACCCAGGGCCTTGGGCATTGGTCCACAAAGGGTCTTGATTGCTGGGCAACACCCTCACCTTTTTTTCCTTTGTCTCTTCCCTTCCCCAGAAAGTAAACCCAGGAAGGGCCTCCCTCTCCTTCCCCCAGGCCCAAATCCATCCTGTTTGGGTTTTGGGCTCAGACAGGTACACACTAGACAGACGGACGGACAGACAGACAGACAGACACACACACACACACACACACACACACACACACACACACACGGGAAACATCACTGTTTTATTTTTGTTCGTTTCTCTCTTAACCTCATCCAGGCCCTCCCTCATAACTCTCAGGGGCGGGGGGGGGGGGGGAGGTGTTTACTATGGACCTCTGGTGGTGACAGCCTTGGGAGGGACTACTACTGGGGAATTGGAGTGAGTGGGATGGGGGAAGTGGGGATTATAGTTGAAATTCCAAGGGTCGGGCAGAGGCACAGAAGCTATCTCCTAGGTGGGGCATGTTAAAGGCTAAGGAACGTGATCAGATACCAGGGGTGAAAGCGGTATGTCCTCCCCACCCCCCAGTGCTTCCAGGACTTTACTGTAGGGGGGGGGGGGGGGAAAGCGGGAGTACAACTGCACTGAGGCCCGTGCCCATCTGTCTTTCCAGGGACTCAGTAGGCTGAGGGAAGAGAGGAAGATATGACGCAGCGGCTTGCAGCGTAGTGATCTGTATATGGATATAGATATAGATATCTAAGTCTGTCAGTCTGTCTGTCTATCTATCTATCTATCTATGTATCTATGTCTATACATGTAGATAGATTATATCTAAACTGGAAATGGAACTCAGGCAGGCCTTCCAAAATGACGGTAGCTTTGCGCCACCTAGCGTTCAGTGACTGCAACTAACGAGGCTGCTTTTCTCAGACCGCAGAGCACTCACTGTGAACTCCCAAGTTCCACAGGGTGGAAACCCGTCGCTATGCGCATCCACGTGTATATGCTTGTGTTTCTGACCCGGTGGCGAGATGAGATCCGACTGAAGAAGCCAAGCAAACCTAAAACGTGTGTCCCACCTTCACCACTCCTAAGTGTGGTGGATTAGCCGACTGAGAAAGGCCTTAGGGGAGGGAGCAGCTTCGGTCCGATAGGGGACAGTTGGGGAAGGCAAGGACCCTGAGTAACTGCACAGTTGCTCTGGGATCCAATTTTACCTGTAGACCTACTCGGCGCTACATAAACCTCAGCCAGCCAGCCAGCCAGCCAGCCAGCCAGCCAGCCAGCCAGCCTGTGCTGCATTTTGTCCTGTCTTTATTGGTATTAGGTATTTTCCAGAAGAAATGGGGGGGGGGGGGGATTTCCCATCTCGTGTCAAGAGTCTCCCGGGGACTGAATCCTCCTTGTCCACGCTTTCCTTGAAGATCCTTTAGAGATTCTCCACTTCGAGATGGACCGATGTGTGTGCTGCTGCAGGTTTGACAGCCATCCGGGAGGAAAAACAACCACCAAAAAAAAAAAAAAAAAAAAAAAGTGTTCCAAATCTCCAATACCATCATCTTTGTCATCATTCCACCATCCTTGGAAGAAGGAACTCGATGCAAAAGTCCTGGAAGAGAACAGTAAGAGTAGTGAAAGATCAGAATGGTGGGACAGTGTTCAGCAACCACCACCTCAGCTACTCACAAGAGAAGGTGAGGTCCTGGGAGTAATCAGGCAACCTCCAGAGACCTCGAGCTTTAACCAGCAAATAGAGAAAGGAGAGAGGGAAGGGGAAGGGGAAGGGGAAGGACACCCCCCCACACACACCCCATGTGATAACACCACCGCAGGTGTTATCACAGACTGAGATAGGATGTTGTCTCCTTTGATGTTAGCCAACATGAGCAATCCAGGGACACTCCATCTCAAAAAAAAAAAACAAACAAAAAAAAAAAAAAAAAAAAAACACACAAAAACTCCGTGGTGGTAGTTAGGCACTTCTGGATTCAATCCAGGGGAAATCATATCACCTTTCTTCCCTGTTTTAGGCAGACTTATCTGTCCTGGAGTCCACGCCCAGCATAGTCATGAAGTCACGTAGACTTTGGAGAGCAGAGGATGTCAGAAGTGACTCTTATCAAAAGTAAAAAGCCGAATTACAACTGCGGCCAGGAAGAAGTGCAAGGTGGCCTCTGAATCTCAGAGAGAGAGAGAGAGAGAGAGAGAGAGAGAGAGAGAGAGAGAGAGAGAGACACATACCGGGGGAGGGGCAGGAAATGTTAAAAAAAAAAAAAAAATCAAGAAAAAAATAAAGAAAAGTAATCGAAAGGAAGCACCACCAGCACCAGCACCACCAGGAAAGAAACAGTGAAGCAAAAGTGAAAGAAAGGAAGGAGGGAAGGAGAGAGGGAGCGAGCGAGAGTTGAGTTGGTGTGCAAGCAAGGAAGGAGAGAAATGCACAAACACCAAAGAGCACACCCCCCACCCCCCACCCCCGGGCTTTGACATTCCTCTCCAGGTACTGAGCACCAAGAGAAGAAAAAGCCCAGACCCACACAAGGAATGATTTGATGCATGCAATTAAAACTGAACTACCGATTAGGAAAGAATGTCCCCACGTGAAATAAGGAGTATTTGTGGAGTCATCCTACCGACACTTATAGCTGAAAAGAATCCAGGGGCTGGGGATGTGGCTCAAGCGGTAGCTAGCGCGCTCGCCTGGCATGCGTGTGGCCCGCATACAAACAAAGATGTTGTGTCCGCCGATAACTAAAAAATAAACATTAAAAAAAAAATTAAAAAATAAAAAGAATCCAAGGACAAATTAACTTGGACGGGGAGGAAGAGGAGGAGGACGGGGAGGAGGAGGGGGAGGGGGAGGGGGAGGGGGAGGGGGAGGGGAGGTTAGGGTGGGGGGGGAGGAGGAGGAGGAGGAGGAGGAGGAAAGAAAGAAGGAAGGGAAAAAAAAGGGTGTGTATAAAGGCATAGTCATTTCGACTTCGGCCCCAACCCCCATCCCCGCCCCCACCCCGTCCCCGCCCACCTATGTCAGGACAACTGGTCGACCTCCGTACATACGGCATTAAAAGAAAAAAAAAAAAGAAAGCAAAGTCCTCGAATGGACAACTGGTCGACCTGGCGGGGTGGAGCGGGAGGGAGGAAGAAAGGAGTGATAGGATGAGGGGGCCAGGGAAAAGAGGAAGAGAGAGCTGAGAGGAGAGAGGAGAGAGGGATAGATATATAAA
>NW_027511285.1:20000-26632 GCF_048772815.1 Callospermophilus lateralis
CACTGAGGGTGGGCCGCACCCAACCCAGCCCCTCTGCCAACCGGCCGCCGAGACAACGAGGGGGGATCTGCGGTACAGGCAAGCACAAGGCTTCTTGAGCGTTCGCGGCCGGGGACACCCAAAGCCCCATCGCCTCGGGGGCCCGACCGGCCCCAGCTCGGCGTCCCGCCACCATCGCTCACACGCCCGGGCAACGTCTCCTTCCCCCACCGGAGAGAGGGAAGAGCGCCCGGGCGCCCGCTCGCCTAACACTCCCCACACCACTCGGCGCTGGGGACGACAACGCGACACCCTCCCCCACGGAGAGGGAACGGGCAACGCTGCCGAGCTTACCGCCTCGATCCCCCGAAAGAAGCGACACCGCTCTTCCCTTCAGGCACTCGCCTCGGAAACCCCCACAGACGGGGCGAGACCGACAGCGAGGCGGCGGCCGGCCGCGGCAGCGGCACTGGGATCGGGAGCAGCACACACCGGCTCAGCCTCAGGCACCTCAGGAAACAACCCGGAGCGCCCCTGGAGCACCGAAGCAGAGGCGCACCGTCGCGCCGAGGCAGCACGGTGGCAGCCCTCCCCCGCGCCGGGGAGGGCCACACACACGGCCCTTGGCCGCCCAGGGGGGGCGGCGAGCGAGAAGCACCCGCTACGTCAGAGGACCCCAGGAGCGAGGTCGAGGCCGGATTCCGCACCCCCGCCCTTCCCCGCACCGCGAACGGGCGGGGAGGCAAGGCGAGGGGCCCGCGGGCAGGACGAGAAGAGTCGGCCCATTCGCCATGAATGTCCGTCCCTCGCCTGGCGCGGCTTTGGTCCGGCCCAGGAGAGCGCAAAGTCACCACATCGATCAGCAGAGTGGGCGGGAGAGGCCCAGGGAGCAGGGGGAGACCCGGCGAGGACCGCTTCTAAGAGGAGCCTGCTACGGCCTCGCCGGCCCCACACCCCAGGGAGAGCGGCCGACGACACGGAACGGGGAACGCCTGACACGCGGCTCGGAGCCATGGAAGCAAGCGTCGTCACGCCACCCTCGGTGCCCGCAGCGAGGAGCGCACGGGCGGTAAAGGACCACCCGCCACCTACCCCCGCCGCCCTCCGGCGCCAGAAGGCCGGCCGGCCAGAGGCGGCACCACCGCGAGGGCGCTCCAGGTGCGCCAAAGAGCCGTCGCACGCAGGCCCAGGCAAGCAGCTCAAGAGGGAACGGGTCCGGGCCACCCCATCAGCCCAGAGCCCCGCACGCACCCGGAGGCCCAAGCTCCCTCGCTCTGGCGTGTGCCGCCAGAGGACAACGTGTCAGCACCTACCCGATGGCAGAAAACGGCCAACTCGGGCCAAAACAATCGCGACCGGGGCAACGGGGAACAGTTCACTCACCACTGCCGCCTTCCCTGAACACAGTCACGGTCAGCGGACCGCGAAATCGAGCCCATCACCGAGATCCAGAGCCCCTAGGGACAACTGGTCGACCCTCGTTGACGAAGGCAAAGACAAGAGACGGGGACCGCCATCCCCAGCGAGCAGGACCGGGGAGGGGGGTGGGGAAGGGCGGACGGGGAACACGTCCGAAGGACGCCGGGCGTAGCCAACAGGACAAGCCCCGGGCAGCGGGCCCCCGAAGAGGCAATGCGGCAAGGCCGGGCGAGCACACCCGCCTGGCCCGCCCGGTGAAGCCCCGCAGCCCCGCGGCCAAAACCCGCGAGAGAGAGGGAGAGGAAGCGGGAGAAAAATATGACAGAAGTCCCGGCGACCGACCCAGACCGGGCAAAGCGAAGCCCGTGGCGGCGAAGGAACCGCTCAGACTGCCACCCGAGGCGCCCGCGGCCCGGACCGTGCAGGGAGAGAAGACAACCGACACACACACAGTAAGCCTGCAGGTCCAATATCCCGCCAACGGGCCACAACGGCCCAGCCCAGCGTGACCGAGACAGTTCCGCTGGCGCCGCCCAGCTCCTGGAACTCTGTCTCGGCCACCGCCGCCGAATATCACGCCTTGGAGACTTCCGATGATCCGACGCTCCTATAAAAGCGGCCACCAGGGGGAGCTCGACAACCGTCAACCAAATCAGGAGGAAGGGACGCGGAACCTCGGTCGGCGTCAGCGGGATCCGCCCCGCAGGGGTCGTAGAAAGTCACCCGGACACGTCCCACCAGCCGGGTCGCCCCGCCAGGGCCCCCCCCCCCACAGCGGCGGGCACGAGACGCAGGCAGATCGGCCCAGCACCCCTAGAGAATCCGGCGGGGGACACGGGCGGTGTGGGACTTCAAAACCGAAACCACCACGGTGAAGCCACTATTAGACAGGCAGACTAGCTGCTAGGCCACGGTCCGATCCATCCAGAGAATGGAGGAATTGACAGAAACATGTAAAAACCCGTCGAAATCGGTGGCTGGGGAATTTGATCTGCTGGTCTTTGGGCTCGGTGTTTCCGCCTGTCTCTGTACCAAAAAAAAAAAAAAAAAAAAAAAAAATGGGAAGATGAACAGCCTCTGAGAAACCTTCCTCCTCTGTGTCTGTGGTTCAGTGCCAGAGGGCCGGCCTAGCACATAGGAGGCACTGGGTTTGAGCCTTAGCGCGGCATACAAAAAGGAACAAAGTCGAAAGAAGGCGTGCTGTCCACCTACAACTACTCTAAAAAAGAAAAAAAAAAAAAAAGAATACTGATCATAATAGGAATAAGGATTCTTCCTTGGGGAGTTCTATTTTCTCTGCCTGGCCACGTTATCTTTTTTTTTTTTTTTTTTTTTTTTTTTTTTTTTTTTTTTAAGAGAGAGTGAGAGAGAATTTCAATATTTACTTTTTTTTTTTTTTTTTTTTAACAACATCTTTGTTTGTGTGCTGAGGACCGAACCCGGGCAACTGCAACTGCAACTGCGCTACCGCTTGAGCCACATCCCCAGCCCCCTTTTTAACTTTTACTTATTTTTCTTTTGTAAAGACAGAGAGGAGGAGGAGGAGGGGGGAGAGAGAGAGAGGGAAGAGGGGGGTGGAGAGAGAGGAGAGAGAGAGAGAGAGAGAGAGAGAGAGAGAGAGAGAGAGAATATTTTTTTTTAATGTTTATTTTTCAGTATGCGGTGGGCACAACATCTTTATTTTATTTTACGTGGTGCTGAGGATCGAACCCAGCGCCCCGCGCATGCCGCGGGAGCGCATTACCACTTGAGGCACATCTCCAGCCCATTAATTCTTATTTGAATTTGTGTTTTTATTTACCTATTTATTTACCTGAGTAAGAAATGAGCATTTTCTTGAACCGAAAGTCATTTTCCACCGGGTCACAGAGCCAAATTTTACGTTTAGGCACATGGTAATAAGAAGCTGTAACAGGGCGCTAAGAGCGGCTGCCTTGGCTAAAAAGCGTGGGCCCTTGCCCCAGAGCGAAACAACAACGACAACGGGGGGGGGGGGGGGGGGCGGGGGGGGGCGGGGAAGAATCAAACAAATAATGCAATCAATCCATGGGCCAAGGACCTGAACAGATACTTCTCAGAAGTGGATTAAGACACTCCTATAAAAGCGGCCACCAGGGGGAGCTCGAAAACCGTCAACAAAATCAGGCGGAAGGGTCGGTGTCAGCGGGATCCCCTTCGCAGGGGTCGTAGAAAGTCACCTGGACACGTCCCACCAGCCGCCCCACCCCCACCCCGCCAGGGTGCCCCGCAGCAGCGGGAGGCGCCGGCAGTCTGCCCAGCACCCCCAGAGAATCCGGCGGGGGACACGGGCGGTGTGGGACTTCAAAACCGAAACCACCACGGTGAAGCCACAATTAGACAGGCAGACTAGCTGCTAGGCCACGGTTCATCCATCCAGACAATGTAGGAATTGACAGAAACATGTCAAAATCAGTTTGAAATCGGTTGCTTGGGAATTTGATCTGCTTGTCTTTGGGCTTTGTGTTTCCTCCTTTTTCTGTACAAAAAAAAAAAAAATTGGAAGATGACCAGCCTCTGAGAATCCTTTCTTGTCTAGGGTCTGTCTGTGTCTTTGGGTCAGTAGCAGAGGGCCGGCCTGGCACAGAGTTTGAGCCTTAGCACGCCATACAAAAAGGAACAAATCATCGAACAAATCATCACAAGGATTCTTCCTTGTGAAGTTGTATTTTGTCTGTTTGACCGTTTTATCTTTTTTTTTTTTTTTTTTGTATCTTTATTTTTATTGATCTATCAATATCACAGAGCCAAATTTTACATTTAGACACTTGGTAATAAGAAGCTGTAACAGGGCTCTAAGAGAGGCTGCCTTGGCTAAAAAGCATGGTCTGTTGCCCTAGACTGAAACACCACATGCTCTGGGATAAATAAAGCTGGAGAAAGGTTGCAAGAGCACTTCATGGTGTTGTCAGTCTGGTGTTGTGGCTCAGTGGTACAGTACTTACCAAGTACGCATGAGGCACAGGGTTCAATCCCGGGCACCACATTGAAATCATCATCATCATCATCATCACCTAAATAAACAAGATAAACATATGTATTTTTTTATCTGTTTGTTTATTTATTGGAGGAGGCCTGTAAGGAGGGATTGAACTCAGGGGCACTCACTGACTACTGAGCCACATCCCCTAGCCCTACCTATCTAGTATATTACTTAGAGACAGGGTCTCACTGAGTTGCTTAGTGTCTCACTTTTGCTGAGGGTGGCTTTAAACTCTGGATCCTCCTGCCTCAGCTGTGTGTGTGTGTGTGTGTGTGTGTGTGTGTGTGAGAGAGAGAGAGAGAGAGAGAGAGAGAGAAGCCTGTCTGGGATGACAGGCATAGGCCACTGTACCCAGTCACTTATTTATTTTATTTTTAGTATGACTTCAAGGTACACACAAGACAATCACTGCCAGGCGTAGGAGGAACATAGCACATTGATAAACAGTCAGATCTTTGAGGAAGCATTAAACAATCTTAAGGTAGTGTGCAAGTCATTCAATAACCTCAAAATACCTACATGAGGGTTGGAATTGTAGCTCAGTGGTAGAGTGCTTGCCTTGCATTCGTGAGGCCCTGGGTTCAATCCTCAGCACCACATAAAAATAAATAAACAAAAATAAAGACATTGTGTCCATCAACAGCTATAACTAACTAACTAACTAACTAACTAACTAACTAAATAAATAAATAAATAAATAAATACCTGCATGAAAACCACAGAGAATTAAAGGAAAAGATGGATAAATCTATTATGGCAAGGAGATGAGAACACTCGTCCCTTAGCAGCTGAGGACGACTTAGGCCATAAATAAATAATCAGGAACAAAGGACAGCAGAACTACATCACGAACAACCCACACCTAATGGGCACGTTCAGAACACTGCAAGGCCACCACTGCACAGCAGACATTCTTTTCAAGTGAATACGGAATGTTTACCAAAGTTGACCATAGAATGGAACATAAACCAAATCTCGACAAAGTCTAAAAGATGAAATCACACCACAACTCTTCTCTGAACAACACAAAAGTAAGCTGGAGGTCGTAGCATGTCGGCCACTGCCAGGATTCATTTCAAGAACGGGATGAAACCCAAAGAAAGTATAAACCTGTACATTCACAAATCTCAGGGAGAAATAGCCGCATCCATCTGTCACAAACTCTTGAGAGGGGCGGGTCAGGGGTCAAGGTGAGATTGAAATACCCAAATACCCCCAACAAAGTGCCAACTTTATCAAACCAGTAGCCTAGATAAAGCAGGTACTTGTACTACGCCTTCTCGGTGACATTGTGGGGTTTTTTTGGGTTTTTTGGGGGGGGGGGAGGGGGAGGGGGGAGGGGTGCGGGGAAGGGTGGTTCCCGCCACTTTGGGTTCCTACCGCTTTGTCTGCAAGGGAAAATTTGTTTCCTGCCAGGCTGGGGTGCCAGTTATCAGGGCGGGGAAGTAAGATTCTTACACTAAACCGGGCTTGCTTGGGGCAGGTCTCAGTTCTGATTTACATAACAACAGGCAGGGCAAAGTCTCTCCCACTGCCCCTGAAGGAAGAAAAATGTGGCCTCTCCAGGCTGTTCACAATTCCCAACCTGTTTTAAGGGTCAGTTTGTCTCTCTAACTCTGCATTTATGCTGACCGATTGGTTTAAAACTACACTAAGAGGTTAATTTGAATATCATTTGTTTCAGAGCACTTGTTCAATGTGTCTGCCAGCATTTAATTTCTCTCTCCTGATGTTCCTTAATAACCTGATTGCTTTGGCCTCCTTCTCCTGGATTATGTGTAACTTGCCCCCCTTTGGTATAAAAAGAAACCCAGGAGGAGATTGATCCTAAAGAAAAGGGGTGCTCCACTAAGTGAGAAACTGAAAATCAAGCGATTAAAAAGAGTTTGGTGTAGAGAAAGAGAGGGGTGTGTGTGTGTGTGTGTGTGTGTGTGTGTGTGTGTGTGTGTGTGTGTTATAGAGAGAGAAGGGGAGAGTCTCTTGTACTTCAGGGTTTTTGTCTGTCTGACTGTCTGTCTGTCTGTCTGTCTGTGTGTGTGTGTGTGTGTGTGTTATAGAGAGAGAAGGGGAGAGTCTCTTGTACTTCAGGGTTTTTGTCTGTCTGACTGTCTGTCTGTCTGTCTGTCTGTCTGTCTGTTTGTTGTCTAATAATTACAGTGTTTCAGTTGGAAGCTCTGCCCTGGGTAATTCTTTCCAGCTCTTAGAAAGTAGTAACTGTGGTTATGTTCATTTC
>NW_027511286.1:0-26613 GCF_048772815.1 Callospermophilus lateralis
TAAATCCAACATGGTTTGTAGTAGCTCTTTGAAACTTGACAAAATAAAAAAGTTCTCAGTTTTGTCTCTATGGTTTGTTTCCTCTTCAAATAGCCCTAGGCACAGACTGAGGAAAAGCATATTCAATGAGAGGCGTTGACAAGCTGTTAAGAATTAACGAGTTTCTGAAATACCAGCAAATATTTTTTCACCCAATCTTCATGATACGTGGTGGTAATAATCTGTACACAAATGCCACTTGGCTCACTAAATTGTGTTCTTCTAGAGTGAAGCGTTCGTTTACAGTAGCAGTTTATATTTTTAGGTTTCACTCTGTTCTCTTCCATATAGATAGATGAATTTGGAACTCTAAATCCAACATGGTTTGTAGTAGCTCTTTGAAACTTGACAAAATAAAGGAGTTCTCAGTTTTGTCTCTATGGCTTGTTTCCTCTTTAAGTAGCCCTAGGCAGAGACTGTGTAAAAGCACTTTCATTGAAAGGGCTTGCCAAGCTTCCAAGAAATTACGAGTTTCCGAAATACCAGCAAATATTTTTTCACCCAATCTTGATGATACTTGGTGGTAATGACAAGTACAAAAGTCCCACTTGGCTCACCAAATTTTGTTCTTCTACGTTGAAGCATTCGTTTACAGTAGCAGTTTATATTTTTAGGTCTCCCTCTGTTCTCTCCTACATAGGTAGATGAATTTGGAAGTCTAAATCCAACATGGTTTGTAGTAGCTCTTTGAAACTTGACAAAATAAAGGAGTTCTCAGTTCTGTCTCTTTGATTTTTTCCTCTTCAAGTAGCCCTAAGCAGAGACTATGGAAAAGCACTTTCATTGAAAAGGGGTTGCAAAGCTTCTAAGCAATAAGGAGTGTCCGAAATTCCAGCAAATATTTTTTCACCCAATCTTGATGATACTTGGTGGTAATGACAAGTACACAAATCCCACTTGGCTCACCAAATTTTATTCTTCTACGTTGAAGCGTTCGTCTACAGTAGCAGTTTTTATATTTAGGTTTCACTCTGTTCTCTCTTATATAGATAGATGAATATGGAACTCTAAATCCAACATGGTTTGTAGTAGCTCTTTGAAACTTGACAAAATAAAGGAGTTCTCAGTTTTGTCTCTTTGATTTGTTTCCTCTTAAAGTAGCCCTAGGCACAGACTGTGGAAAAGCAATTTCATTGAAAGGGGTTGCCAAGCTTCTAAGAAATTACGAGTTTCCGAAATACCAGCAAATATTTTTTCACCCAATCTTGATGATACTTGGTGGTAATGACAAGTACACAAATCCCACTTCGCTCACCAAATTGTGTTCTTCTAGGTTGAAGCGTTCGTTTACAGTAGCAGTTTTTATTTTTAGGTTTCAATCTATTCTCTCCTATATGGATAGATGAATTTGGAACTCTAAATCCAACATGGTTTGTAGTAGCTCTTTGAAACTTGACAAAATAAAGGAGTTCTCAGTTTTGTCTCTATGGCTTGTTTCCTCTTCAAGTAGCCCTAGGCAGAGACTGTGTAAAAGCACTTTCATTGAAAGGGCTTGCCAAGCTTCCAAGAAATTACGAGTTTCCGAAATACCAGCAAATATTTTTTCACCCAATCTTGATGATACTTGGTGGTAATGACAAGTAAAAAAGTCCCACTTGGCTCACCAAATTTTGTTCTTCTACGTTGAAGCGTTCGTTTACAGTAGCAGTTTATACTTTTAGGTCTCCCTCTGTTCTCTCCTACATAGGTAGATGAATTTGGAAGTCTAAATCCAACATGGTTTGTAGTAGCTCTTTGAAACTTGACAAAATAAAGGAGTTCTCAGTTCTGTCTCTTTGATTTTTTCCTCTTCAAGTAGCCCTAAGCAGAGACTATGGAAAAGCAGTTTCATTGAAAAGGGGTTGCAAAGCTTCTAAGCAATAAGGAGTGTCCGAAATTCCAGCAAATATTTTTTCACCCAATCTTGATGATACTTGGTGGTAATGACAAGTACACAAATCCCACTTGGCTCACCAAATTTTATTCTTCTACGTTGAAGCGTTCGTCTACAGTAGCAGTTTTTATATTTAGGTTTCACTCTATTCTCTCTTATATAGATAGATGAATATGGAACTCTAAATCCAACATGGTTTGTAGTAGCTCTTTGAAACTTGACAAAATAAAGGAGTTCTCAGTTTTGTCTCTTTGATTTGTTTCCTCTTAAAGTAGCCCTAGGCACAGACTGTGGAAAAGCACTTTCATTGAAAGGGGTTGCCAAGCTTCTAAGAAATTACGAGTTTCCGAAATACCAGCAAATATTTTTTCACCCAATCTTGATGATACTTGGTGGTAATGACAAGTACACAAATCCCACTTGGCTCACCAAATTGTGTTCTTCTAGGTTGAAGCGTTCGTTTACAGTAGCAGTTTTTATTTTTAGGTTTCAATCTATTCTCTCCTATATGGATAGATGAATTGGGAACTCTAAAATCAACATGGTTTGTAGTATCTCTCTGATACTTGACAAAATAAAGGAGTTCTCAGTTTTGTCTGTATGGTTTGTTTCCTCTTCAAGTAGCACTACGCACAGACTGTGGAAAAGCGCTTTCATTGGGAGTTGTTGCCAAGCTTCTAAGAAATAACGAGTTTCCAAAATACCAGCAAATATTTTTTCACCCAATCTTGATGATCCTGGTGGTAATGATCAGTACAAAAATACCACTTGGCTCACCAAATTGTGTTCTTCTAGGTTGAAGAGTTCGTTTACAATAGCAGTTTTTATTTGTAGGTTTCACTCTGTTCTCTTTTATATAGACAGATGAATGTGGAACTCTAAATCCAAAATGGTTTGTAGTAGCTGTTTGAAACTTTACAAAATGAAGGAGTTCTCAGTTTTGTCTTTATTCATTGTTTCCTCTTCAAGTCGCACTAGGCACAGACTGTGGAAAAGCACTTTCATTGAGATTGGTTGCCAGGCTTCTAAGAAATAACGAGTTTCCGAAATACCAGCAAATATTTTTTCACCCAATATTGATGATACTTGGTGGTAATGACAAGTACACAAATCCCACTTGGCTCACCAAATTGTGTTCTTCTAGGTTGAAGCGTTCGTTTACAGTAGCAGTTTTTATTTTTAGGTTTCAATCTATTCTCTCCTATATAGATAGATGAATTTGGAACTCTAAATCCAACATGGTTTGTAATAGCTCTTTGAAACTTGACAAAATAAAGGAGTTCTCAGTTTTGTCTCTATGACTTGTTTCCTCTTCAAGTAGCCCTCAGCAGAGACTGTGGAAAAGCACTTTCATTGAAAGGTTTGTCAAGCTCCCAAGAAATTACGGGTTTCCGAAATACCAGCAAATATTTTTTCACCGAATCTTGATGATACTTGGTGTTAATGACAAGTACACAAATGCCACTTGGCTCACCAAATATTGCTCTTCTAGGTTGAAGCGTTCGTTTACAGTAGCAGTTTTTATTTTTAGGTTTCCCTCTGTTCTCTCCTATATAGATAGATGAATTTGGAACTCTAAATCCAACATGGTTTGTAGTAGCTCTTTGAAACTTGACAAAATAAAAAAGTTCTCAGTTTTGTCTCTATGGTTTGTTTCCTCTTCAGATAGCCCTAGGCACAGACTGAGGAAAAGCACATTCAATGAGAGGCGTTGCCAAGCTGTTAAGAATTAACGAGTTTCTGAAATACCAGCAAATATTTTTTCAACCAATCTTCATGATACGTGGTGGTAATGATCTGTACACAAATGCCACTTGGCTCACTAAATTGTGTTCTTCTAGAGTGAAGCGTTCGTTTACAGTAGCAGTTTATATTTTTAGGTTTCACTCTGTTCTCTTCCATATAGATAGATGAATTTGGAACTCTAAATCCAACATGGTTTGTAGTAGCTCTTTGAAACTTGACAAAATAAAGGAGTTCTCAGTTTTGTCTCTATGGCTTGTTTCCTCTTCAAGTAGCCCTAGGCAGAGACTGTGTAAAAGCACTTTCATTGAAAGGGCTTGCCAAGCTTCCAAGAAATTACGAGTTTCCGAAATACCAGCAAATATTTTTTCACCCAATCTTGATGATACTTGGTGGTAATGACAAGTACAAAAGTCCCACTTGGCTCACCAAATTTTGTTCTTCTACGTTGAAGCGTTCGTTTACAGTAGCAGTTTATATTTTTAGGTCTCCCTCTGTTCTCTCCTACATAGGTAGATGAATTTGGAAGTCTAAATCCAACATGGTTTGTAGTAGCTCCTTGAAACTTGACAAAATAAAGGAGTTCTCAGTTCTGTCTCTTTGATTTTTTCCTCTTCAAGTAGCCCTAAGCAGAGACTATGGAAAAGCACTTTCATTGAAAAGGGGTTGCAAAGCTTCTAAGCAATAAGGAGTGTCCGAAATTCCAGCAAATATTTTTTCACCCAATCTTGATGATACTTGGTGGTAATGACAAGTACACAAATCCCACTTGGCTCACCAAATTTTATTCTTCTAAGTTGAAGCGTTCGTCTACAGTAGCAGTTTTTATATTTAGGTTTCACTCTGTTCTCTCTTATATAGATAGATGAATATGGAACTCTAAATCCAACATGGTTTGTAGAAGCTCTTTGAAACTTGACAAAATAAAGGAGTTCTCAGTTTTGTCTCTTTGATTTGTTTCCTCTTAAAGTAGCCCGAGGCACAGACTGTGGAAAAGCACTTTCATTGAAAGGGGTTGCCAAGCTTCTAAGAAATTACGAGTTTCCGAAATACCAGCAAATATTTTTTCACCCAATCTTGATGATACTTGGTGGTAATGACAAGTACACAAATCCCACTTGGCTCACCAAATTGTGTTCTTCTAGGTTGAAGCGTTCGTTTACAGTAGCAGTTTTTATTTTTAGGTTTCAATCTATTCTCTCCTATATGGATAGATGAATTTGGAACTCTAAAATCAACATGGTTTGTAGTATCTCTCTGATACTTGACAAAATAAAGGAGTTCTCAGTTTTGTCTGTATGGTTTGTTTCCTCTTCAAGTAGCACTACGCACAGACAGTGGAAAAGCGCTTTCATTGGGAGTTGTTGCCAAGCTTCTAAGAAATAACGAGTTTCCAAAATACCAGCAAATATTTTTTCACCCAATCTTGATGATCCTGGTGGTAATGATCAGTACACAAATACCACTTGGCTCACCAAATTGTGTTCTTCTAGGTTGAAGAGTTCGTTTACAATAGCAGTTTTTATTTGTAGGTTTCACTCTGTTCTCTTTTATATAGATAGATGAATGTGGAACTCTAAATCCAAAATGGTTTGTAGTAGCTGTTTGAAACTTTACAAAATGAAGGAGTTCTCAGTTTTGTCTTTATTCATTGTTTCCTCTTCAAGTCGCACTAGGCACAGACTGTGGAAAAGCAATTTCATTGAGATTGGTTGCCAGGCTTCTAAGAAATAACGAGTTTCCGAAATACCAGCAAATATTTTTTCACCCAATCTTGATGATACTTGGTGGTAATGACAAGTACAAAAGTCCCACTTGGCTCACCAAATTTTGTTCTTCTACGTTGAAGCATTCGTTTACAGTAGCAGTTTATATTTTTAGGTCTCCCTCTGTTCTCTCCTACATAGGTAGATGAATTTGGAAGTCTAAATCCAACATGGTTTGTAGTAGCTCTTTGAAACTTGACAAAATAAAGGAGTTCTCAGTTCTGTCTCTTTGATTTTTTCCTCTTCAAGTAGCCCTAAGCAGAGACTATGGAAAAGCACTTTCATTGAAAAGGGGTTGCAAAGCTTCTAAGCAATAAGGAGTGTCCGAAATTCCAGCAAATATTTTTTCACCCAATCTTGATGATACTTGGTGGTAATGACAAGTACACAAATCCCACTTGGCTCACCAAATTTTATTCTTCTACGTTGAAGCGTTCGTCTACAGTAGCAGTTTTTATATTTAGGTTTCACTCTGTTCTCTCTTATATAGATAGATGAATATGGAACTCTAAATCCAACATGGTTTGTAGTAGCTCTTTGAAACTTGACAAAATAAAGGAGTTCTCAGTTTTGTCTCTTTGATTTGTTTCCTCTTAAAGTAGCCCTAGGCACAGACTGTGGAAAAGCAATTTCATTGAAAGGGGTTGCCAAGCTTCTAAGAAATTACGAGTTTCCGAAATACCAGCAAATATTTTTTCACCCAATCTTGATGATACTTGGTGGTAATGACAAGTACACAAATCCCACTTCGCTCACCAAATTGTGTTCTTCTAGGTTGAAGCGTTCGTTTACAGTAGCAGTTTTTATTTTTAGGTTTCAATCTATTCTCTCCTATATGGATAGATGAATTTGGAACTCTAAATCCAACATGGTTTGTAGTAGCTCTTTGAAACTTGACAAAATAAAGGAGTTCTCAGTTTTGTCTCTATGGCTTGTTTCCTCTTCAAGTAGCCCTAGGCAGAGACTGTGTAAAAGCACTTTCATTGAAAGGGCTTGCCAAGCTTCCAAGAAATTACGAGTTTCCGAAATACCAGCAAATATTTTTTCACCCAATCTTGATGATACTTGGTGGTAATGACAAGTAAAAAAGTCCCACTTGGCTCACCAAATTTTGTTCTTCTACGTTGAAGCGTTCGTTTACAGTAGCAGTTTATACTTTTAGGTCTCCCTCTGTTCTCTCCTACATAGGTAGATGAATTTGGAAGTCTAAATCCAACATGGTTTGTAGTAGCTCTTTGAAACTTGACAAAATAAAGGAGTTCTCAGTTCTGTCTCTTTGATTTTTTCCTCTTCAAGTAGCCCTAAGCAGAGACTATGGAAAAGCAGTTTCATTGAAAAGGGGTTGCAAAGCTTCTAAGCAATAAGGAGTGTCCGAAATTCCAGCAAATATTTTTTCACCCAATCTTGATGATACTTGGTGGTAATGACAAGTACACAAATCCCACTTGGCTCACCAAATTTTATTCTTCTACGTTGAAGCGTTCGTCTACAGTAGCAGTTTTTATATTTAGGTTTCACTCTATTCTCTCTTATATAGATAGATGAATATGGAACTCTAAATCCAACATGGTTTGTAGTAGCTCTTTGAAACTTGACAAAATAAAGGAGTTCTCAGTTTTGTCTCTTTGATTTGTTTCCTCTTAAAGTAGCCCTAGGCACAGACTGTGGAAAAGCACTTTCATTGAAAGGGGTTGCCAAGCTTCTAAGAAATTACGAGTTTCCGAAATACCAGCAAATATTTTTTCACCCAATCTTGATGATACTTGGTGGTAATGACAAGTACACAAATCCCACTTGGCTCACCAAATTGTGTTCTTCTAGGTTGAAGCGTTCGTTTACAGTAGCAGTTTTTATTTTTAGGTTTCAATCTATTCTCTCCTATATGGATAGATGAATTGGGAACTCTAAAATCAACATGGTTTGTAGTATCTCTCTGATACTTGACAAAATAAAGGAGTTCTCAGTTTTGTCTGTATGGTTTGTTTCCTCTTCAAGTAGCACTACGCACAGACTGTGGAAAAGCGCTTTCATTGGGAGTTGTTGCCAAGCTTCTAAGAAATAACGAGTTTCCAAAATACCAGCAAATATTTTTTCACCCAATCTTGATGATCCTGGTGGTAATGATCAGTACAAAAATACCACTTGGCTCACCAAATTGTGTTCTTCTAGGTTGAAGAGTTCGTTTACAATAGCAGTTTTTATTTGTAGGTTTCACTCTGTTCTCTTTTATATAGACAGATGAATGTGGAACTCTAAATCCAAAATGGTTTGTAGTAGCTGTTTGAAACTTTACAAAATGAAGGAGTTCTCAGTTTTGTCTTTATTCATTGTTTCCTCTTCAAGTCGCACTAGGCACAGACTGTGGAAAAGCACTTTCATTGAGATTGGTTGCCAGGCTTCTAAGAAATAACGAGTTTCCGAAATACCAGCAAATATTTTTTCACCCAATATTGATGATACTTGGTGGTAATGACAAGTACACAAATCCCACTTGGCTCACCAAATTGTGTTCTTCTAGGTTGAAGCGTTCGTTTACAGTAGCAGTTTTTATTTTTAGGTTTCAATCTATTCTCTCCTATATAGATAGATGAATTTGGAACTCTAAATCCAACATGGTTTGTAATAGCTCTTTGAAACTTGACAAAATAAAGGAGTTCTCAGTTTTGTCTCTATGACTTGTTTCCTCTTCAAGTAGCCCTCAGCAGAGACTGTGGAAAAGCACTTTCATTGAAAGGTTTGTCAAGCTCCCAAGAAATTACGGGTTTCCGAAATACCAGCAAATATTTTTTCACCGAATCTTGATGATACTTGGTGTTAATGACAAGTACACAAATGCCACTTGGCTCACCAAATATTGCTCTTCTAGGTTGAAGCGTTCGTTTACAGTAGCAGTTTTTATTTTTAGGTTTCCCTCTGTTCTCTCCTATATAGATAGATGAATTTGGAACTCTAAATCCAACATGGTTTGTAGTAGCTCTTTGAAACTTGACAAAATAAAAAAGTTCTCAGTTTTGTCTCTATGGTTTGTTTCCTCTTCAGATAGCCCTAGGCACAGACTGAGGAAAAGCACATTCAATGAGAGGCGTTGCCAAGCTGTTAAGAATTAACGAGTTTCTGAAATACCAGCAAATATTTTTTCAACCAATCTTCATGATACGTGGTGGTAATGATCTGTACACAAATGCCACTTGGCTCACTAAATTGTGTTCTTCTAGAGTGAAGCGTTCGTTTACAGTAGCAGTTTATATTTTTAGGTTTCACTCTGTTCTCTTCCATATAGATAGATGAATTTGGAACTCTAAATCCAACATGGTTTGTAGTAGCTCTTTGAAACTTGACAAAATAAAGGAGTTCTCAGTTTTGTCTCTATGGCTTGTTTCCTCTTCAAGTAGCCCTAGGCAGAGACTGTGTAAAAGCACTTTCATTGAAAGGGCTTGCCAAGCTTCCAAGAAATTACGAGTTTCCGAAATACCAGCAAATATTTTTTCACCCAATCTTGATGATACTTGGTGGTAATGACAAGTACAAAAGTCCCACTTGGCTCACCAAATTTTGTTCTTCTACGTTGAAGCGTTCGTTTACAGTAGCAGTTTATATTTTTAGGTCTCCCTCTGTTCTCTCCTACATAGGTAGATGAATTTGGAAGTCTAAATCCAACATGGTTTGTAGTAGCTCCTTGAAACTTGACAAAATAAAGGAGTTCTCAGTTCTGTCTCTTTGATTTTTTCCTCTTCAAGTAGCCCTAAGCAGAGACTATGGAAAAGCACTTTCATTGAAAAGGGGTTGCAAAGCTTCTAAGCAATAAGGAGTGTCCGAAATTCCAGCAAATATTTTTTCACCCAATCTTGATGATACTTGGTGGTAATGACAAGTACACAAATCCCACTTGGCTCACCAAATTTTATTCTTCTAAGTTGAAGCGTTCGTCTACAGTAGCAGTTTTTATATTTAGGTTTCACTCTGTTCTCTCTTATATAGATAGATGAATATGGAACTCTAAATCCAACATGGTTTGTAGAAGCTCTTTGAAACTTGACAAAATAAAGGAGTTCTCAGTTTTGTCTCTTTGATTTGTTTCCTCTTAAAGTAGCCCGAGGCACAGACTGTGGAAAAGCACTTTCATTGAAAGGGGTTGCCAAGCTTCTAAGAAATTACGAGTTTCCGAAATACCAGCAAATATTTTTTCACCCAATCTTGATGATACTTGGTGGTAATGACAAGTACACAAATCCCACTTGGCTCACCAAATTGTGTTCTTCTAGGTTGAAGCGTTCGTTTACAGTAGCAGTTTTTATTTTTAGGTTTCAATCTATTCTCTCCTATATGGATAGATGAATTTGGAACTCTAAAATCAACATGGTTTGTAGTATCTCTCTGATACTTGACAAAATAAAGGAGTTCTCAGTTTTGTCTGTATGGTTTGTTTCCTCTTCAAGTAGCACTACGCACAGACAGTGGAAAAGCGCTTTCATTGGGAGTTGTTGCCAAGCTTCTAAGAAATAACGAGTTTCCAAAATACCAGCAAATATTTTTTCACCCAATCTTGATGATCCTGGTGGTAATGATCAGTACACAAATACCACTTGGCTCACCAAATTGTGTTCTTCTAGGTTGAAGAGTTCGTTTACAATAGCAGTTTTTATTTGTAGGTTTCACTCTGTTCTCTTTTATATAGATAGATGAATGTGGAACTCTAAATCCAAAATGGTTTGTAGTAGCTGTTTGAAACTTTACAAAATGAAGGAGTTCTCAGTTTTGTCTTTATTCATTGTTTCCTCTTCAAGTCGCACTAGGCACAGACTGTGGAAAAGCACTTTCACTGAGATTGGTTGCCAGGCTTCTAAGAAATAACGAGTTTCCGAAATACCAGCAAATATTTTTTCACCCAATATTGATGATACTTGGTGGTAATGACAAGTACACAAATCCCACTTGGCTCACCAAATTGTGTTCTTCTAGGTTGAAGCGTTCGTTTACAGTAGCAGTTTTTATTTTTAGGTTTCAATCTATTCTCTCCTATATAGATAGATGAATTTGGAACTCTAAATCCAACATGGTTTGTAATAGCTCTTTGAAACTTGACAAAATAAAGGAGTTCTCAGTTTTGTCTCTATGACTTGTTTCCTCTTTAAGTAGCCCTCAGCAGAGACTGTGGAAAAGCACTTTCATTGAAAGGGTTTGCCAAGCTCCCAAGAAATTACGGGTTTCCGAAATACCAGCAAATATTTTTTCACCGAATCTTGATGATACTTGGTGTTAATGACAAGTACACAAATGCCACTTGGCTCACCAAATATTGCTCTTCTAGGTTGAAGCGTTCGTTTACAGTAGCAGTTTTTATTTTTAGGTTTCCCTCTGTTCTCTCCTATATAGATAGATGAATTTGGAACTCTAAATCCAACATGGTTTGTAGTAGCTCTTTGAAACTTGACAAAATAAAAAAGTTCTCAGTTTTGTCTCTATGGTTTGTTTCCTCTTCAAATAGCCCTAGGCACAGACTGAGGAAAAGCATATTCAATGAGAGGCGTTGACAAGCTGTTAAGAATTAACGAGTTTCTGAAATACCAGCAAATATTTTTTCACCCAATCTTCATGATACGTGGTGGTAATGATCTGTACACAAATGCCACTTGGCTCACTAAATTGTGTTCTTCTAGAGTGAAGCGTTCGTTTACAGTAGCAGTTTATATTTTTAGGTTTCACTCTGTTCTCTTCCATATAGATAGATGAATTTGGAACTCTAAATCCAACATGGTTTGTAGTAGCTCTTTGAAACTTGACAAAATAAAGGAGTTCTCAGTTTTGTCTCTATGGCTTGTTTCCTCTTTAAGTAGCCCTAGGCAGAGACTGTGTAAAAGCACTTTCATTGAAAGGGCTTGCCAAGCTTCCAAGAAATTACGAGTTTCCGAAATACCAGCAAATATTTTTTCACCCAATCTTGATGATACTTGGTGGTAATGACAAGTACAAAAGTCCCACTTGGCTCACCAAATTTTGTTCTTCTACGTTGAAGCATTCGTTTACAGTAGCAGTTTATATTTTTAGGTCTCCCTCTGTTCTCTCCTACATAGGTAGATGAATTTGGAAGTCTAAATCCAACATGGTTTGTAGTAGCTCTTTGAAACTTGACAAAATAAAGGAGTTCTCAGTTCTGTCTCTTTGATTTTTTCCTCTTCAAGTAGCCCTAAGCAGAGACTATGGAAAAGCACTTTCATTGAAAAGGGGTTGCAAAGCTTCTAAGCAATAAGGAGTGTCCGAAATTCCAGCAAATATTTTTTCACCCAATCTTGATGATACTTGGTGGTAATGACAAGTACACAAATCCCACTTGGCTCACCAAATTTTATTCTTCTACGTTGAAGCGTTCGTCTACAGTAGCAGTTTTTATATTTAGGTTTCACTCTGTTCTCTCTTATATAGATAGATGAATATGGAACTCTAAATCCAACATGGTTTGTAGTAGCTCTTTGAAACTTGACAAAATAAAGGAGTTCTCAGTTTTGTCTCTTTGATTTGTTTCCTCTTAAAGTAGCCCTAGGCACAGACTGTGGAAAACCAATTTCATTGAAAGGGGTTGCCAAGCTTCTAAGAAATTACGAGTTTCCGAAATACCAGCAAATATTTTTTCACCCAATCTTGATGATACTTGGTGGTAATGACAAGTACACAAATCCCACTTGGCTCACCAATTGTGTTCTTCTAGGTTGAAGCGTTCGTTTACAGTAGCAGTTTTTATTTTTAGGTATCAATCTATTCTCTCCTATATGGATAGATGAATTTGGAACTCTAAATCCAACATGGTTTGTAGTAGCTCTTTGAAACTTGACAAAATAAAGGAGTTCTCAGTTTTGTCTCTATGGCTTGTTTCCTCTTCAAGTAGCCCTAGGCAGAGACTGTGTAAAAGCACTTTCATTGAAAGGGCTTGCCAAGCTTCCAAGAAATTACGAGTTTCCGAAATACCAGCAAATATTTTTTCACCCAATCTTGATGATACTTGGTGGTAATGACAAGTAAAAAAGTCCCACTTGGCTCACCAAATTTTGTTCTTCTACGTTGAAGCGTTCGTTTACAGTAGCAGTTTATACTTTTAGGTCTCCCTCTGTTCTCTCCTACATAGGTAGATGAATTTGGAAGTCTAAATCCAACATGGTTTGTAGTAGCTCTTTGAAACTTGACAAAATAAAGGAGTTCTCAGTTCTGTCTCTTTGATTTTTTCCTCTTCAAGTAGCCCTAAGCAGAGACTATGGAAAAGCACTTTCATTGAAAAGGGGTTGCAAAGCTTCTAAGCAATAAGGAGTGTCCGAAATTCCAGCAAATATTTTTTCACCCAATCTTGATGATACTTGGTGGTAATGACAAGTACACAAATCCCACTTGGCTCACCAAATTTTATTCTTCTACGTTGAAGCGTTCATCTACAGTAGCAGTTTTTATATTTAGGTTTCACTCTATTCTCTCTTATATAGATAGATGAATATGGAACTCTAAATCCAACATGGTTTGTAGTAGCTCTTTGAAACTTGACAAAATAAAGGAGTTCTCAGTTTTGTCTCTTTGATTTGTTTCCTCTTAAAGTAGCCCTAGGCACAGACTGTGGAAAAGCACTTTCATTGAAAGGGGTTGCCAAGCTTCTAAGAAATTACGAGTTTCCGAAATACCAGCAAATATTTTTTCACCCAATCTTGATGATACTTGGTGGTAATGACAAGTACACAAATCCCACTTGGCTCACCAAATTGTGTTCTTCTAGGTTGAAGCGTTCGTTTACAGTAGCAGTTTTTATTTTTAGGTTTCAATCTATTCTCTCCTATATGGATAGATGAATTGGGAACTCTAAAATCAACATGGTTTGTAGTATCTCTCTGATACTTGACAAAATAAAGGAGTTCTCAGTTTTGTCTGTATGGTTTGTTTCCTCTTCAAGTAGCACTACGCACAGACTGTGGAAAAGCGCTTTCATTGGGAGTTGTTGCCAAGCTTCTAAGAAATAACGAGTTTCCAAAATACCAGCAAATATTTTTTCACCCAATCTTGATGATCCTGGTGGTAATGATCAGTACAAAAATACCACTTGGCTCACCAAATTGTGTTCTTCTAGGTTGAAGAGTTCGTTTACAATAGCAGTTTTTATTTGTAGGTTTCACTCTGTTCTCTTTTATATAGATAGATGAATGTGGAACTCTAAATCCAAAATGGTTTGTAGTAGCTGTTTGAAACTTTACAAAATGAAGGAGTTCTCAGTTTTGTCTTTATTCATTGTTTCCTCTTCAAGTCGCACTAGGCACAGACTGTGGAAAAGCACTTTCATTGAGATTGGTTGCCAGGCTTCTAAGAAATAACGAGTTTCCGAAATACCAGCAAATATTTTTTCACCCAATATTGATGATACTTGGTGGTAATGACAAGTACACAAATCCCACTTGGCTCACCAAATTGTGTTCTTCTAGGTTGAAGCGTTCGTTTACAGTAGCAGTTTTTATTTTTAGGTTTCAATCTATTCTCTCCTATATAGATAGATGAATTTGGAACTCTAAATCCAACATGGTTTGTAGTAGCTCTTTGAAACTTGACAAAATAAAGGAGTTCTCAGTTTTGTCTCTATGACTTGTTTCCTCTTCAAGTAGCCCTCAGCAGAGACTGTGGAAAAGCACTTTCATTGAAAGGTTTGTCAAGCTCCCAAGAAATTACGGGTTTCCGAAATACCAGCAAATATTTTTTCACCGAATCTTGATGATACTTGGTGTTAATGACAAGTACACAAATGCCACTTGGCTCACCAAATATTGCTCTTCTAGGTTGAAGCGTTCGTTTACAGTAGCAGTTTTTATTTTTAGGTTTCCCTCTGTTCTCTCCTATATAGATAGATGAATTTGGAACTCTAAATCCAACATGGTTTGTAGTAGCTCTTTGAAACTTGACAAAATAAAAAAGTTCTCAGTTTTGTCTCTATGGTTTGTTTCCTCTTCAAATAGCCCTAGGCACAGACTGAGGAAAAGCACATTCAATGAGAGGCGTTGCCAAGCTGTTAAGAATTAACGAGTTTCTGAAATACCAGCAAGTATTTTTTCACCCAATCTTCATGATACGTGGTGGTAATGATCTGTACACAAATGCCACTTGGCTCACTAAATTGTGTTCTTCTAGAGTGAAGCGTTCGTTTACAGTAGCAGTTTATATTTTTAGGTTTCACTCTGTTCTCTTCCATATAGATAGATGAATTTGGAACTCTAAATCCAACATGGTTTGTAGTAGCTCTTTGAAACTTGACAAAATAAAGGAGTTCTCAGTTTTGTCTCTATGGCTTGTTTCCTCTTCAAGTAGCCCTAGGCAGAGACTGTGTAAAAGCACTTTCATTGAAAGGGCTTGCCAAGCTTCCAAGAAATTACGAGTTTCCGAAATACCAGCAAATATTTTTTCACCCAATCTTGATGATACTTGGTGGTAATGACAAGTACAAAAGTCCCACTTGGCTCACCAAATTTTGTTCTTCTACGTTGAAGCGTTCGTTTACAGTAGCAGTTTATATTTTTAGGTCTCCCTCTGTTCTCTCCTACATAGGTAGATGAATTTGGAAGTCTAAATCCAACATGGTTTGTAGTAGCTCCTTGAAACTTGACAAAATAAAGGAGTTCTCAGTTCTGTCTCTTTGATTTTTTCCTCTTCAAGTAGCCCTAAGCAGAGACTATGGAAAAGCACTTTCATTGAAAAGGGGTTGCAAAGCTTCTAAGCAATAAGGAGTGTCCGAAATTCCAGCAAATATTTTTTCACCCAATCTTGATGATACTTGGTGGTAATGACAAGTACACAAATCCCACTTGGCTCACCAAATTTTATTCTTCTAAGTTGAAGCGTTCGTCTACAGTAGCAGTTTTTATATTTAGGTTTCACTCTGTTCTCTCTTATATAGATAGATGAATATGGAACTCTAAATCCAACATGGTTTGTAGAAGCTCTTTGAAACTTGACAAAATAAAGGAGTTCTCAGTTTTGTCTCTTTGATTTGTTTCCTCTTAAAGTAGCCCTAGGCACAGACTGTGGAAAAGCACTTTCATTGAAAGGGGTTGCCAAGCTTCTAAGAAATTACGAGTTTCCGAAATACCAGCAAATATTTTTTCACCCAATCTTGATGATACTTGGTGGTAATGACAAGTACACAAATCCCACTTGGCTCACCAAATTGTGTTCTTCTAGGTTGAAGCGTTCGTTTACAGTAGCAGTTTTTATTTTTAGGTTTCAATCTATTCTCTCCTATATGGATAGATGAATTGGGAACTCTAAAATCAACATGGTTTGTAGTATCTCTCTGATACTTGACAAAATAAAGGAGTTCTCAGTTTTGTCTGTATGGTTTGTTTCCTCTTCAAGTAGCACTACGCACAGACTGTGGAAAAGCGCTTTCATTGGGAGTTGTTGCCAAGCTTCTAAGAAATAACGAGTTTCTAAAATACCAGCAAATATTTTTTCACCCAATCTTGATGATCCTGGTGGTAATGATCAGTACACAAATACCACTTGGCTCACCAAATTGTGTTCTTCTAGGTTGAAGAGTTCGTTTACAATAGCAGTTTTTATTTGTAGGTTTCACTCTGTTCTCTTTTATATAGATAGATGAATGTGGAACTCTAAATCCAAAATGGTTTGTAGTAGCTGTTTGAAACTTTACAAAATGAAGGAGTTCTCAGTTTTGTCTTTATTCATTGTTTCCTCTTCAAGTCGCACTAGGCACAGACTGTGGAAAAGCACTTTCATTGAGATTGGTTGCCAGGCTTCTAAGAAATAACGAGTTTCCGAAATACCAGCAAATATTTTTTCACCCAATATTGATGATACTTGGTGGTAATGACAAGTACACAAATCCCACTTGGCTCACCAAATTGTGTTCTTCTAGGTTGAAGCATTCGTTTACAGTAGCAGTTTTTATTTTTAGGTTTCAATCTATTCTCTCCTATATAGATAGATGAATTTGGAACTCTAAATCCAACATGGTTTGTAATAGCTCTTTGAAACTTGACAAAATAAAGGAGTTCTCAGTTTTGTCTCTATGACTTGTTTCCTCTTTAAGTATCCCTCAGCAGAGACTGTGGAAAAGCACTTTCATTGAAAGGGTTTGCCAAGCTCCCAAGAAATTACGGGTTTCCGAAATACCAGCAAATATTTTTTCACCGAATCTTGATGATACTTGGTGTTAATGACAAGTACACAAATGCCACTTGGCTCACCAAATATTGCTCTTCTAGGTTGAAGCGTTCGTTTACAGTAGCAGTTTTTATTTTTAGGTTTCCCTCTGTTCTCTCCTATATAGATAGATGAATTTGGAACTCTAAATCCAACATGGTTTGTAGTAGCTCTTTGAAACTTGACAAAATAAAAAAGTTCTCAGTTTTGTCTCTATGGTTTGTTTCCTCTTCAAATAGCCCTAGGCACAGACTGAGGAAAAGCATATTCAATGAGAGGCGTTGCCAAGCTGTTAAGAATTAACGAGTTTCTGAAATACCAGCAAGTATTTTTTCACCCAATCTTCATGATACGTGGTGGTAATGATCTGTACACAAATGCCACTTGGCTCACTAAATTGTGTTCTTCTAGAGTGAAGCGTTCGTTTACAGTAGCAGTTTATATTTTTAGGTTTCACTCTGTTCTCTTCCATATAGATAGATGAATTTGGAACTCTAAATCCAACATGGTTTGTAGTAGCTCTTTGAAACTTGACAAAATAAAGGAGTTCTCAGTTTTGTCTCTATGGCTTGTTTCCTCTTTAAGTAGCCCTAGGCAGAGACTGTGTAAAAGCACTTTCATTGAAAGGGCTTGCCAAGCTTCCAAGAATTACGAGTTTCCGAAATACCAGCAAATATTTTTTCACCCAATCTTGATGATACTTGGTGGTAATGACAAGTACAAAAGTCCCACTTGGCTCACCAAATTTTGTTCTTCTACGTTGAAGCGTTCGTTTACACCAGCAGTTTATATTTTTAGGTCTCCCTCTGTTCTCTCCTACATAGGTAGATGAATTTGGAAGTCTAAATCCAACATGTTTTGTAGTAGCTCTTTGAAACTTGACAAAATAAAGGAGTTCTCAGTTCTGTCTCTTTGATTTTTTCCTCTTCAAGTAGCCCTAAGCAGAGACTATGGAAAAGCACTTTCATTGAAAAGGGGTTGCAAAGCTTCTAAGAAATAAGGAGTGTCCGAAATTCCAGCAAATATTTTTTCACCCAATCTTGATGATACTTGGTGGTAATGACAAGTACACAAATCCCACTAGGCTAACCAAATTTTGTTCTTCTACGTTGAAGCGTTCGTCTACAGTAGCAGTTTTTATATTTAGGTTTCACTCTGTTCTCTCTTATATAGATAGATGAATTTGGAACTCTAAAATCAACATGGTTTGTAGTATGTCTCTGATACTTGACAAAATAAGGGAGTTCTCAGTTTTGTCTGTATGGTTTGTTTCCTCTTCAAGTAGCACTAGGCACAGACTGTGGAAAAGCACTTTCATTGGGAGTTGTTGCCAAGCTTCTAAGAAATAACGAGTTTCTAAAATACCAGCAAATATTTTTTCACCCAATCTTGATGATCCTGGTGGTAATGATCAGTACACAAATACCACTTGGCTCACCAAATTGTGTTCTTCTAGGTTGAAGAGTTCGTTTACAATAGCAGTTTTTATTTGTAGGTTTCACTCTGTTCTCTTCCATATAGATAGATGAATTTGGAACTCTAAATCCAAAATGGTTTGTTGTAGCTGTTTGAAACTTTACAAAATGAAGGAGTTCTAAGTTTTGTCTTTATTCATTGTTTCCTCTTCAAGTAGCACTAGGCACAGACTGTGGAAAAGCACTTTCATTGAGTTGGTTGCCAGGCTTCTAAGAAATAACGAGTTTCCGAAATACCAGCAAATATTCTTTTCACCCAATCTTGATGATACTTGGTGGTAATGACAAGTACACAAATCCCACTTGGCTCACCAAATTGTGTTCTTCTACGTTGAAGCGTTCGTTTACAGTAGCAGTTTTTATTTTTAGGTTTCAATCTATTCTCTCCTATATAGATAGATGAATTTGTAACTCTAAATCCAACATGGTTTGTAGTAGCTCTTTGAAACTTGACAAAATAAAGGAGTTCTCAGTTTTGTCTCTATGGCTTGTTTCCTCTTCAAGTAGCCCTAGGCAGAGACTGTGTAAAAGCACTGTCATTGAAAAAGCTTGCCAAGCTTCCAAGAAATTACGAGTTTCCGAAATACCAGCAAATATTTTTTCACCCAATCTTGATGATACTTGGTGGTAATGACAAGTACAAAAGTCCCACTTGGCTCACCAAATTTTGTTCTTCTACGTTGAAGCGTTCGTTTACACCAGCAGTTTATATTTTTAGGTCTCCCTCTGTTCTCTCCTACATAGGTAGATGAATTTGGAAGTCTAAATCCAACATGGTTTGTAGTAGCTCTTTGAAACTTGACAAAATAAAGGAGTTCTCAGTTCTGTCTCTTTGATTTTTTCCTCTTCAAGTAGCCCTAAGCAGAGACTATGGAAAAGCACTTTCATTGAAAAGGGGTTGCAAAGCTTCTAAGCAATAAGGAGTGTCCGAAATTCCAGCAAATATTTTTTCACCCAATCTTGATGATACTTGGTGGTAATGACAAGTACACAAATCCCACTTGGCTCACCAAATTTTGTTCTTCTACGTTGAAGCGTTCGTCTACAGTAGCAGTTTTTATATTTAGGTTTCACTCTGTTCTCTCTTATATAGATAGATGAATATGGAACTCTAAATCCAACATGGTTTGTAGTAGCTCTTTGAAACTTGACAAAATAAAGGAGTTCTCAGTTTTGTCTCTGATTTGTTTCCTCTTAAAGTAGCCCTAGGCACAGACTGTGGAAAAGCACTTTCATTGAAAGGGGTTGCCAAGCTTCTAAGAAATTACGATTTTCCGAAATACCAGCAAATATTTTTTCACCCAATCTTGATGATACTTGGTGGTAATGACAAGTACACAAATCCCACTTGGCTCACAAAATTGTGTTCTTCTATGTTGAAGCGTTCGTTTACAGTAGCAGTTTTTATTTTTAGGTTTCACTCTGTTCTCTCCTATATAGATAGATGAATTTGGAACTCTAAAATCAACATGGTTTGTAGTATCTCTCTGATACTTGACAAAATAAAGGAGTTCTCAGTTTTGTCTGTATGGTTTGTTTCCTCTTCAAGTAGCACTAGGCACAGACTGTGGAAAAGCACTTTCATTGGGAGTTGTTGCCAAGCTTCTAAGAAATAACGAGTTTCCAAAATACCAGCAAATATTTTTTTAACCAATCTTGATGATCCTGGTGGTAATGATCAGTACACAAATACCACTTGGCTCACCAAATTGTGTTCTTCTAGGTTGAAGCATTCGTTTACAATAGCAGTTTTTATTTGTAGGTTTCACTCTGTTCTCTTCCATATAGATAGATGAATTTGGAACTCTAAATCCAAAATGGTTTGTAGTAGCTGTTTGAAACTTTACAAAATGAAGGAGTTCTAAGTTTTGTCTTTATTCATTGTTTCCTCTTCAAGTAGCACTAGGCACAGACTGTGGAAAAGCACTTTCATTGAGTTGGTTGCCAGGCTTCTAAGAAATAACGAGTTTCCGAAATACCAGCAAATATTTTTTCACCCAATCTTGATGATACTTGGTGGTAATGACAAGTACACAAATCCCACTTGGCTCACCAAATTGTGTTCTTCTAGGTTGAAGCGTTCGTTTACAGTAGCAGTTTATATTTTTAGGTTTCACTCTGTTCTCTTCCATATAGATAGATGAATTTGGAACTCTAAATCCAAAATGGTTTGTAGTAGCTGTTTGAAACTTGACAAAATAAAGGAGTTCTCAGTTTTGTCTCTATGGCTTGTTTCCTCTTCAAGTAGCCCTAGGCAGAGACTGTGTAAAAGCACTTTCATTGAAAAAGCTTGCCAAGCTTCCAAGAAATTACGAGTTTCTGAAATACCAGCAAATATTTTTTCACCCAATCTTGATGAAACGTGGTGGAAATGAGAAGTACACAAATCCCTCTTGGCTCAACAAATTTTGTTTATCTAGGTTGAAGCATTCGTTTACAGTTGCAGTTTTTATTTTTGGTTTCACTCTGTTCTCTCCTATATAGATAGATGAATTTGGAACTCTAAATCCAACATGGTTTGTAGTAGCTCTTTGAAACTTGACAAAAATAGTAGTTCTCAGTTTTGTCTCTATGGTTTGTTTCCTCTTCAAGTAGCCCTGGGCAGAGACTGTGGAAAAGCACTTTCATTGAGAGGGGTTGCCAAGCTTCTAAGAAATAACCAGTTTCCGAAATACCAGCAAATATTTTTTCACCCAAACTTGATGATACTTGTTGGTAATGATCAGTACAAAATCCCACTTAGCTCACCAAATTTTGTTCTTCTAGGTTGAAGCGTTCGTCTACAATAGCAGTTTTTATATTTAGGTTTCACTCTGTTCTCTCCTATGTTGATAGATGAATTTGGAACTCTAAATCCAACATGGTTTGTGGTAGCTCTTTGAAACTTGACAAAATAAAGGAGTTCTCATGTTTGTCTGTATAATTTTTTTCCTCTTCAAGTAGCACTAAGTAGAGACTGTGGAAAAGCACTTTCATTGAAAGGGGTTGCCAAGATTCCAAGAAATAACGTGTTTCCGAAATACCACCAAATATTTTTTTACCCAATCTTGATCATACGTGGTGGTAATGACAAGTACACAAATCCCACATGGCTTACCAAATTTTATTCTTCTAGGCTGAAGCGTTCGTTTCAAGTAGCAGTTTTTATTTTTAGGTTTCACTCTCTTCTCTCCTATATAGATAGACTATTTTGGAACTCTAAATGCAGCATGGTTTGTAGTAGCTCCTTGAAACTTGACAAAAAAAAAGTAGTTCTCAGTTTTGTCTCTATGGTTTGTTTCCTCTTCAAGTAGCCCTAAGCAGAGACTGTGGAAAAGCACTTTCAATGAAAGGGGTTGCCAAGCTTCTAAGAAATAATGAGTTTCTGAAATACCAGCGAATATTTTTTTACCCAATCTTGATGATACTTGGTGGTAATGGTCAGGACACAAATCCCACTTGGCTCACCAAATTCTGTTCTTCTAGGTTGAAGCGTTCGTCTATAGTAGCAGATTATATATGTAGGTTTCACTCTGTTCTCTCTTACATAGATAGATGAATTTTAACTCTAAATCCAAAGTCGTTTGTAGTAGCTCTTTGAAACTTGACAAAATAAAGTAGTTCTCAGTTTTGTCTCTATTGTTTGTTTTCTCTTCAAGTAGCCCTAGGTACAGACTGTGGAAGAGCACTTTCGTTGAGAGGGGTTGCCAAGCTTCTAAGAAATAACGAGTTTCCGAAATAACAGCAAATATTTTTTTTTACCCAATCTTGATGATACGTGGTGGTAATGACAAGTACACAAATCCCACTTGGCTCACCAAATTTTGTTCTTCTAGGTTGAAGCGTTCATCTACAGTAGTCGTTTTTAAGTTTAGGTTTCCCTCTGTTCTCTCCTACATAGATAGATGAATTTGGAACTCTAAATCCAACATGGTTTGTAGTCGCTCTTTGAGACTTGACAAAAAAGTAGTTCTCCGTTTTGTCTCTATGATTTGTTTCCTCTTTAAGTAGCCCTAAGCAGAGACTGTGGAAAAGCACTTTCATTGAAAGGGGTTGCCAAGCTTCCAAGAAATTACGAGTTTCCGAAATACCAGCAAATATTTTTTCACCCAATCTTGATGATACGTGGTGGTAATGACAAGTACACAAATCACATATGGCTCACCAAATTTTATTCTTCTATGTTGAAGCGTTCGTTTCAAGTAGCAGTTTTTATTTTTAGGTTTCACTCTGTTCTCTCCTATATAGATAAATGAATTTGGAACTCTAAATCCAACATGGTTTGTAGTAGGTCTTTGAAATTTGACAAAAAAAAGTAGTTCTCAGTTTTGTCTCTATGGTTTGTTTCATCTTCCAGTAGCCTTAAGCAGAGACTGTGCAAAAGCACTTTCATTGAAAGGGGTTGCCAAGCTTCCAAGAACTTACGAGTTTCCGAAATACCAGCAAATATTTTTTCACCCAATCTTGATGTTATGTGGTGGTAATGATCGGTACACAAATCCCACTTGGCTCACCAAATTTTGTTCTTCTAGGTTGAAGCGTTCCTTTACAGTAGCAGTTTTTATTTATAGGATTCCCTCTGTTCTCTCCTATATAGATAGATGAATTTGGAACTCTAAATCCAACATGTTTTGTAGTAGCTCTTTGAAACTTGACAAAATAAAGGAGTTCTCAGTTTTGTCTCGTATGGTTTGTTTCCTCTTCAAGTAGCCCCAGGCACAGACTGTGGAAAAGCACTTTGATTGAAAGGGTTTGCCAACCATCCAAGAAATAACGAGTTTCTGAAATACCAGCAAATATTTTTTCACCCAATCTTGATGATACTTGGTGGTAATGATCGGTCCACAAATCCCACTTGACTCACCAAATTTTGTTCTTCTAGGTTGAAGCGTTCGTCTACAGTAGCAGTTTTTATATGTAGGTTTCACTCTGTTTTCTCTTATATAGATAGATGAATTTTCAACTCTAAATCCAGCATGGTTTGTAATACCTCTTTTAAACCTGGCAAAATAAAGAAGTTCTCAGTTTTGTCGCTATGGTTTGTTTCCTCTTCAAGTAGACCTACGCACACACTGTGGAAAAGCACTTTCACTGAGAGGAGTTGCCAAGCTTCTAAGAAATAACGAGTTTCCGAAATACCAGCAAATATTTTTTCACCCAATCTTGATGATAGTTGGTGGTAATAATCAGTACATAAATCCCACTGGCTCACCAAATTTTGTTCTTCTAGGTTGAAGCGTTCGTTTACAGAAGCAGTATATATATTTAGGTTTAACTCTGTTCTCTCCGATATAGATAGATAAATTTGGAACTCTAAATCCAACATGGTTTGTAGTAGCTCTTTGAAACTTGACAAAATAAAGTAGTTCTCAGTTTTGTCTCTATGGTTTGTTTCCTCTTCAAGTAGCCCTAGGCACAGACTGTGGAAAAGCAATTTCATTGAGAGGGGTTGCCAAGCTTCTCAGAAATAACGAGTTTCAGAAATACCAGCAAATATTTTTTCACCCAATCTTGATGATACTTGGTGGTAATGATCAGTACACAAATCCCATTGGCTCACCAAATTGTGTTCTTCTAGGTTGAAGCGTTCGTCTACAGCAGCAGTTTTTATATATAGGTTTCCCTCTGTTCTCTCCTATATAGATAGATGAATTTAGAACTCTAAATTCAACATGGTTTGTAGTAGCTCTTTGAATCTTGACAAAAAAAAGTAGTTCTCAGTTTTGTCTCTATGGTTTGTTTTCTCTTCTAGTAGCCATAAGCAGAGACTGTGGAAAAGCACTTTCATTGAAAGGGTTTGCCAAGCTTCCATGAAATTACGAGTTTCCGAAATCCCACCAAATATTTTTTCACCCAATCTTGATGATACTTGGTGATAATGATCAGAACAAAAATCCCACTTGTATCACCAAATTGTGTTTTTCTAGGTTGAAGCGTTCGTTTACAGTAGCAGTTTTTGTTCTTAGATTTCACTCTGTTCTCTCCTATATAGATAGATGAATTTGGAACTCTAAATCCAACATGGTTTGTAGTAGCTCTTTGAAACTTGACAAAAAAAGTAGTTCTCAGTTTTGGCTCTATGGTTTGTTTCCTCTTCAAGTAGCCATAAGCAGAGACTGTGGAAAAGCACTCTCATTTAAAGGTGTTGCCAAGCTTCCAAGAAATAACGAGTTTCCGAAATACTAGCAAATATTTTTTCACACAATCTTGATGATACTTGGTGGTAATGATCGGTACACAAATCTCACTTGACTCACCAAATTTTTTCTTCTAATTTGAAGAGTTCGTTTATTGTAGCAGTTTATATTTTTAGGTTTCCCTCTGTTCTCTCCTATATAGATAGATGAATTTGGAAAAGTAAATCCAACATGGTTTGTAGTAGCTCTTTGAAACTTGGCAAAATTAAGGAGATCTCAGTTTTGTCTCTATGGTTTGTTTCCTCTTTAAATAGCCCTTCGCACACACTGTGGAAAAGCACTTTTATTGAGAGGGGTTGCCAAGCTCCTAAGAAATAACAAGTTTCCGAAATACCAGCAAATATTTTTTCACCCAATCTTAATGATACTTGGTGGTAATGATCACTACACAAATCCCACCTGGCTCACCAAATTTTGTTCTTCTATGTTGAAGCGTTCGTCTACAGTAGCAGTTTTTATATTTAGGTTTCCCTGTGTTCTCTCCTATGTAGATAGATGAATTTGGAACAGTAAATCCAACATGGTTTGTAGTATCTCTTTGAAACTTTACAAAACAAAGTAGTTCTCAATTTTGTCTCTATGGTTTTTTTCCTCTTCATGTAGACCTAAGCAGAGACTATGGAAAACACTTTAATTGAGAGGGGTTTCCAAGCTTCTAAGAAATAATGAGTTTTCGAAATACAAGCAAATATTTTTTCACACAACCTTGATGATACTTGGTGGTAATGATCGGTACATAAATCTCACTTGACTCACCAAATTTTTTTTCTAATTTTGAATCGTTCGTTTACTCTAGCAGTTTATATTTTTAGTTGTCCCTCTGTTGTCTCCTATATAGATAGATGAATATGGAACTCTAAATCCAACATGGTTTGTAGTAGCTCTTTGAAACTTTACAAAATAATAGTAGTTCTCAATTTTGTCTCTATGGTTTGTTTCCTCTTCAAGTAGACCTAAGCAGAGACTATGGAAAAGCCTTTTAATTGAGAGGGGTTTCCAAGCTTCTAAGAAATAACGAGTTTCCGAAATACCAGAAAATATTTTTTCACCCAAACTTGATGACACGTGGTGGTAATGACAAGTACACAAATCCCACATGGCTCACCAAATTTTTTTCTTCTAGGTTGAAGAGTTCGTCTACAGTAGCAGTTTTTTATATTAGGTTTCAATCTGTTCTCTCCTATATATATATAGATGAATTTGGAACTCTAAATCCAACATGGTTTGTAGTAGTTCTTTGAAACTTGACAAACTAATGGAGTTCTCAGTTTTGTCTCGATGGTTTATTTCCTCTTCCAGTAGCCCAGGCACAGACTGTGGAAAAGCACTTTCATTGAGAGGGGTTGACGAGCTTCTAAGAAATAGCGAGTTTCCCAAATACCAGCATATATTTGTTCACCCAATCTTGATGATACGTGGTGGTAATGATCAGTAAACAAATCCCACTTGGCTCACTAAATTGTGTTCTTCTAGGTTGAAGCGTACGTCCACAGTAGCAGTTTTTATATGTAGGTTTCACTCTGTTCTCTCATATAGATAGATCAATTTGGAACTATAATCCAACATGGTTTGTAGTAGCTCTTTGAAACATGACAAAATAAAGTAGTTCTCAGTTTTGTCTCTATGGTTTGTTTCCTGTTCAAGCAGCCCTAGGCACAGACTGTGGAAAAGCACTTTCATTGAAAGGGGTTGCCAAGCTTCCAAGAAATAACGTGTTTCTGAAATACCTGCAATTATTTTTTTCACCCAATCTTGATGATGCTTGGTGGTAATGATCAGTACATGAATCCCACTTGGCTCACCAAATTGTGTTCTTCTAGTTTTAAGCGTTCGTCTACAGTTGCAATTTTTATATTATGTTTCACTCTGTTGTCTCCTATATAGATAGATGAATTTGGAACTCTAAATCCAACATGGTTTGTAGTTGCTCTTTGAAACTTGACCAAATAAAGTACTTTTCAGTTTTGTCTCTATGGTTTGTTTCCTCTTCAAGTAGCCCTAGGCACAGACTGTGGAAAAGCACTTTCATTGAGAGGGGTTGCCAAGCTTCTAAGAAATAACGAGTTTCCGAAATACCAGCAAATATTTTTTCACCCAATCTTGATGATACTTGGTGGTAATGATCAGTACACAAAAACCACTTGGCTCACCAAATTGTGTTCTTCTAGGTTGAAGCGTTCGTCTACAGTAGCAGATTTATATGTACGTTTCACTCTGTTCTCTCTTATATAGATAGATGAATTTGGAACTCTAACTCCAAAGTCGTTTGTAGTAGCTCTTTGAAACTTGACAAAATAAAGTAGTTCTCAGTTTTGTCTCTATGGTTTGTTTCCTTTTCAAGTAGACCTAGGCACAGACTGTGGAAA
>NW_027511287.1:0-26607 GCF_048772815.1 Callospermophilus lateralis
AAGCGTTCGTTTCCAGTAACACTTTGAATTTTTAGGTTTCACTCTGTTTTCTGCTACATAGATAGCTGTGTTTGGAATTCTAAATCAAACACTGTTTGTGCTAGCTCCTTGAAACTTGACCAAATGAAGTAGTTCTAAGTTCTATCTCTATGGTTTGTTTCCTCTTGAAGTACCCCATGCAGAGACTGGCGAAAAACAGTTTCGTTTGAAAGGGGTTGCCAAGCTTCCAAAAAACTACTAGTTTGCTGAAATCTCAGCAAACATTTTTTCACCAAAACTTGATGATACTTGGTGGTAATGATCAGTTCACTAATCCCACTTGGCTGCCCAACTTTCACTCTTCTAGGTTCAAGCGTTCGTTTCCAGTAACACTTTGAATTTTTAGGTTTCACTCTGTTTTCTGCTATATAGATAGATGTGTTTGAAACTCTGAATCAAACACGGTTTGTGCTAGCTGCGTGAAACTTTACAAAATGAAGTAGTTCTAAGTTCTATCTCTATGGTTTGTTTCCTCTTGAATACCCCATGCAGAGACTGGCGAAAAACACTTTCGTTTGAAAGGGGTTGCCAAGCTTCCAAAAAACTACTAGTTTGCTGAAATCTCAGCAAACATTTTTTCACCAAAACTTGATGATACTTGGTGGTAATGATCAGTTCACTAATCCCACTTGGCTGCCCAACTTTCACTCTTCTAGGTTCAAGCGTTCGTTTCCAGTAACACTTTGAATTTTTAGGTTTCACTCTGTTTTCTGCTATATAGATAGATGTGTTTGGAATTCTAAATCAAACACGGTTTGTGCTAGCTCCTTGAAACTTGACAAAATAAAGTAGTTCTAAGTTCTATCTCTATGGTTTGTTTCCTCTTGAAGTACCCCATGCAGAGACTGGCGAAAAACACTTTCGTTTGAAAGGGGTTGCCAAGCGTCCAAAAAACTACTAGTTTGCTGAAATCTCAGCAAACATTTTTTCACCAAAACTTGATGATACTTGGTGGTAATGATCAGTTCACTAATCCCACTTGGCTGCCCAACTTTCACTCCTCTAGGTTCAAGCGTTCGTTTCCAGTAACATTTTGAATTTTTAGGTTTCACTCTGTTTTCTGCTATATAGATAGATGTGTTTGGAATTCTAAATCAAACACGGTTTGTGCTAGCTCCTTGAAACTTGACCAAATGAAGTAGTTCTAAGTTCTATCTCTATGGTTTGTTTCCTCTTGAAGTACCCCATGCAGAGACTGGCGAAAAACACTTTCGTTTGAAAGGGGTTGCCAAGCGTCCAAAAAACTACTAGTTTGCTGAAATCTCAGCAAACATTTTTTAACCAAAACTTGATGATACTTGGTGGTAATGATCAGTTCACTAATCCCACTTGGCTGCCCAACTTTCACTCTTCTAGGTTCAAGCGTTCGTTTCCAGTAACACTTTGAATTTTTAGGTTTCACTCTGTTTTCTGCTATATAGATAGATGTGTTTGGAATTCTAAATCAAACACGGTTTGTGCTAGCTCCTTGAAACTTGTCAAAATAAAGTAGTTCTAAGTTCTATCTCTATGGTTTGTTTCCTCTTGAAGTACCCCATGCAGAGACTGGCGAAAAACACTTTCGTTTGAAAGGGGTTGCCAAGCGTCCAAAAAACTACTAGTTTGCTGAAATCTCAGCAAACATTTTTTCACCAAAACTTGATGATACTTGGTGGTAATGATCAGTTCACTAATCCCACTTGGCTGCCCAACTTTCACTCCTCTAGGTTCAAGCGTTCGTTTCCAGTAACATTTTGAATTTTTAGGTTTCACTCTGTTTTCTGCTATATAGATAGATGTGTTTGGAATTCTAAATCAAACACGGTTTGTGCTAGCTCCTTGAAACTTGACCAAATGAAGTAGTTCTAAGTTCTATCTCTATGGTTTGTTTCCTCTTGAAGTACCCCATGCAGAGACTGGCGAAAAACAGTTTCGTTTGAAAGGGGTTGCCAAGCTTCCAAAAAACTACTAGTTTGCTGAAATCTCAGCAAACATTTTTTCACCAAAACTTGATGATACTTGGTGGTAATGATCAGTTCACTAATCCCACTTGGCTGCCCAACTTTCACTCTTCTAGGTTCAAGCGTTCGTTTCCAGTAACACTTTGAATTTTTAGGTTTCACTCTGTTTTCTGCTATATAGATAGATGTGTTTGAAACTCTGAATCAAACACGGTTTGTGCTAGCTGCGTGAAACTTTACAAAATGAAGTAGTTCTAAGTTCTATCTCTATGGTTTGTTTCCTCTTGAAGTACCCCATGCAGAGACTGGCGAAAAACACTTTCGTTTGAAAGGGGTTGCCAAGCTTCCAAAAAACTACTAGTTTGCTGAAATCTCAGCAAACATTTTTTCACCAAAACTTGATGATACTTGGTGGTAATGATCAGTTCACTAATCCCACTTGGCTGCCCAACTTTCACTCTTCTAGGTTCAAGCGTTCGTTTCCAGTAACACTTTGAATTTTTAGGTTTCACTCTGTTTTCTGCTATATAGATAGATGTGTTTGGAATTCTAAATCAAACACGGTTTGTGCTAGCTCCTTGAAACTTGACAAAATAAAGTAGTTCTAAGTTCTATCTCTATGGTTTGTTTCCTCTTGAAGTACCCCATGCAGAGACTGGCGAAAAACACTTTCGTTTGAAAGGGGTTGCCAAGCGTCCAAAAAACTACTAGTTTGCTGAAATCTCAGCAAACATTTTTTCACCAAAACTTGATGATACTTGGTGGTAATGATCAGTTCACTAATCCCACTTGGCTGCCCAACTTTCACTCCTCTAGGTTCAAGCGTTCGTTTCCAGTAACACTTTGAATTTTTAGGTTTCACTCTGTTTTCTGCTATATAGATAGATGTGTTTGAAACTCTGAGTCAAACACGGTTTGTGCTAGCTGCGTGAAACTTGACAAAATGAAGTAGTTCTAAGTTCTATCTCTATGGTTTGTTTCCTCTTGAAGTACCCCATGCAGAGACTGGCGAAAAACACTTTCGTTTGATAGGGGTTGCCAAGCTTCCAAAAAACTACTAGTTTGCTGAAATCTCAGCAAACATTTTTTCACCAAAACTTGATGATACTTGGTGGTAATGATCAGTTCACTAATCCCACTTGACTGCCCAACTTTCACTCTTCTAGGTTCAAGCGTTCGTTTCCAGTAACACTTTGAATTTTTAGGTTTCACTCTGTTTTCTGCTATATAGATAGATGTGTTGAAACTCTGAATCAAACACGGTTTGTGCTAGCTCCTTGAAACTTGACCAAATGAAGTAGTTCTAAGTTCTATCTCTATGGTTTGTTTCCTCTTGAAGTACCCCATGCAGAGACTGGCGAAAAACACTTTCGTTTGAAAGGGGTTGCCAAGCGTCCAAAAAACTACTAGTTTGCTGAAATCTCAGCAAACATTTTTTCACCAAAACTTGATGATACTTGGTTGTAATGATCAGTTCACTAATCCCACTTGACTGCCCAACTTTCACTCTTCTAGGTTCAAGCGTTCGTTTCCAGTAACACTTTGAATTTTTAGGTTTCACTCTGTTTTCTGCTATATAGATAGATGTGTTTGGAATTCTAAATCAAACACGGTTTGTGCTAGCTCCTTGAAACTTGACCAAATGAAGTAGTTCTAAGTTCTATCTCTATGGTTTGTTTCCTCTTGAAGTACCCCATGCAGAGACTGGCGAAAAACACTTTCGTTTGAAAGGGGTTGCCATGCGTCCAAAAAACTACTAGTTTGCTGAAATCTCAGCAAACATTTTTTCACCAAAACTTGATGATACTTGGTGGTAATGATCAGTTCACTAATCCCACTTGGCTGCCCAACTTTCACTCTTCTAGGTTCAAGCGTTCGTTTCCAGTAACACTTTGAATTTTTAGGTTTCACTCTGTTTTCTGCTATATAGATAGATGTGTTTGAAACTCTGAGTCAAACACGGTTTGTGCTAGCTGCGTGAAACTTGACAAAATGAAATAGTTCTAAGTTCTATCTCTATGGTTTGTTTCCTCTTAAAGTACCCCATGCAGAGACTGGCGCAAAACACTTTCGTTTGAAAGGGGTTGCCAAGCTTCAAAAAAAACTACTAGTTTCCTGAAATCTCAGCAAACATTTTTTCACCAAATCTTGATGATACTTGGTGGTAATGATCAGTTCACTAATCTCACTTGGCTGCCCAACTTTCACTCTTCTAGGTTCAAGCGTTCATTTCCAGTACCACTTTGAATTTTTAGGTTTCACTCTGTTTTCTGCTACATAGATAGCTGTGTTTGGAATTCTAAATCAAACACTGTTTGTGCTAGCTCCTTGAAACTTGACCAAATGAAGTAGTTCTAAGTTCTATCTCTATGGTTTGTTAACTCTTGAAGTACCCCATGCAGAGACTGGCGAAAAACACTTTCGTTTGAAAGGGGTTGCCAAGCTTCCAAAAAACTACTAGTTTGCTGAAATCTCAGCAAACATTTTTTCACCAAAACTTGATGATACTTGGTGGTAATGATCAGTTCACTAGTCCCACTTGGCTGCCCAACTTTCACTCTTCTAGGTTCAAGCGTTCATTTCCAGTAACACTTTGAATTTTTAGGTTTCACTCTGTTTTCTGCTATATAGATAGATGTGTTTGAAACTCTGAATCAAACACGGTTTGTGCTAGCTGCGTGAAACTTGACAAAATGAAGTAGTTCTAAGTTCTATCTCTATGGTTTGTTTCCTCTTGAAGTACCCCATGCAGAGACTGGCGAAAAACACTTTCGTTTGAAAGGGGTTGCCAAGCTTCCAAAAAACTACTAGTTTGCTGAAATCTCAGCAAACATTTTTTCACCAAAACTTGATGATACTTGGTGGTAATGATCAGTTCACTAATCCCACTTGGCTGCCCAACTTTCACTCTTCTAGGTTCAAGCGTTCGTTTCCAGTAACACTTTGAATTTTTAGGTTTCACTCTGTTTTCTGCTATATAGATAGATGTGTTTGAAACTCTGAGTCAAACACGGTTTGTGCTAGCTCCTTGAAACTTGACCAAATGAAGTATTTCTAAGTTCTATCTCTATGGTTTGTTTCCTCTTGAAGTACCCCATGCAGAGACTGGCGAAAAACACTTTCGTTTGAAAGGGGTTGCCAAGCGTCCAAAAAACTACTAGTTTGCTGAAATCTCAGCAAACATTTTTTCACCAAAACTTGATGATACTTGGTGGTAATGATCAGTTCACTAATTCCACTTGGCTGCCCAACTTTCACTCTTCTAGGTTCAAGCGTTCGTTTCCAGTAACACTTTGAATTTTTAGGTTTCACTCTGTTTTCTGCTATATAGATAGATGTGTTTGGAATTCTGAATCAAACACGGTTTGTGCTAGCTCCTTGAAACTTGACAAAATGAAGTAGTTCTAAGTTCTATCTCTATGGTTTGTTTCCTCTTGAAGTACCCCATGCAGAGACTGGCGAAAAACACTTTCGTTTGAAAGGTGTTGCCAAGCGTCCAAAAAACTACTAGTTTGCTGAAATCTCAGCAAACATTTTTTCACCAAAACTTGATGATACTTGGTGGTAATGATCAGTTCACTAATCCCACTTTGCTGCCCAACTTTCACTCTTCTAGGTTCAAGCGTTCGTTTCCAGTAACACTTTGAATTTTTAGGTTTCACTCTGTTTTCTGCTATATAGATAGATGTGTTTGAAACTCTGAGTCAAACACGGTTTGTGCTAGCTGCGTGAAACTTGACAAAATGAAATAGTTCTAAGTTCTATCTCTATGGTTTGTTTCCTCTTGAAGTACCCCATGCAGAGACTGGCGCAAAACACTTTCGTTTGAAAGGGGTTGCCAAGCTTCCAAAAAACTACTAGTTTGCTGAAATCTCAGCAAACATTTTTTCACCAAATCTTGATGATACTTGGTGGTAATGATCAGTTCACTAAATTCACTTGGCTGCCCAACTTTCACTCTTCTAGGTTCAAGCGTTCGTTTCCAGTAACACTTTGAATTTTTAGGTTTCACTCTGTTTTCTGCTATATAGATAGATGTGTTTGAAACTCTGAATCAAACACGGTTTGTGCTAGCTCCTTGAAACTTGACCAAATGAAGTAGTTCTAAGTTCTATCTCTATGGTTTGTTTCCTCTTGAAGTACCCCATGCAGAGACTGGCGAAAAACACTTTCGTTTGAAAGGGGTTGCCAAGCGTCCAAAAAACTACTAGTTTGCTGAAATCTCAGCAAACAGTTTTTCACCAAAACTTGATGATACTTGGTGGTAATGATCAGTTCACTAATCCCACTTGGCTGCCCAACTTTCACTCTTCTAGGTTCAAGCGTTCGTTTCCAGTAACATTTTGAATTTTTAGGTTTCACTCTGTTTTCTGCTATATAGATAGATGTGTTTGGAATTCTAAATCAAACACGGTTTGTGCTAGCTCCTTGAAACTTGACCAAATGAAGTAGTTCTAAGTTCTATCTCTATGGTTTGTTTCCTCTTGAAGTACCCCATGCAGAGACTGGCGAAAAACACTTTCGTTTGAAAGGGGTTGCCAAGCGTCCAAAAAACTACTAGTTTGCTGAAATCTCAGCAAACATTTTTTCACCAAAACTTGATGATACTTGGTGGTAATGATCAGTTCACTAATCCCACTTGGCTGCCCAACTTTCACTCTTCTAGGTTCAAGCGTTCGTTTCCAGTACCACTTTGAATTTTTAGGTTTCACTCTGTTTTCTGCTACATAGATAGCTGTGTTTGGAATTCTAAATCAAACACTGTTTGTGCTAGCTCCTTGAAACTTGACCAAATGAAATAGTTCTAAGTTCTATCTCTATGGTTTGTTTCCTCTTGAAGTACCCCATGCAGAGACTGTCGAAAAACACTTTCGTTTGAAAGGGGTTGCCAAGCGTCCAAAAAACTACTAGTTTGCTGAAATCTCAGCAAACATTTTTTCACCAAAACTTGATGATACTTGGTGGTAATGATCAGTTCACTAATCCCACTTGGCTGCCCAACTTTCTCTCTTCTAGGTTCAAGCGTTCGTTTCCAGTAACACTTTGAATTTTTAGGTTTCACTCTGTTTTCTGCTACATAGATAGCTGTGTTTGGAATTCTAAATCAAACACTGTTTGTGCTAGCTCCTTGAAACTTGACCAAATGAAGTAGTTCTAAGTTCTATCTCTATGGTTTGTTTCCTCTTGAAGTACCCCATGCAGAGACTGGCGAAAAACAGTTTCGTTTGAAAGGGGTTGCCAAGCTTCCAAAAAACTACTAGTTTGCTGAAATCTCAGCAAACATTTTTTCACCAAAACTTGATGATACTTGGTGGTAATGATCAGTTCACTAATCCCACTTGGCTGCCCAACTTTCACTCTTCTAGGTTCAAGCGTTCGTTTCCAGTAACACTTTGAATTTTTAGGTTTCACTCTGTTTTCTGCTATATAGATAGATGTGTTTGAAACTCTGAATCAAACACGGTTTGTGCTAGCTGCGTGAAACTTTACAAAATGAAGTAGTTCTAAGTTCTATCTCTATGGTTTGTTTCCTCTTGAATACCCCATGCAGAGACTGGCGAAAAACACTTTCGTTTGAAAGGGGTTGCCAAGCTTCCAAAAAACTACTAGTTTGCTGAAATCTCAGCAAACATTTTTTCACCAAAACTTGATGATACTTGGTGGTAATGATCAGTTCACTAATCCCACTTGGCTGCCCAACTTTCACTCTTCTAGGTTCAAGCGTTCGTTTCCAGTAACACTTTGAATTTTTAGGTTTCACTCTGTTTTCTGCTATATAGATAGATGTGTTTGGAATTCTAAATCAAACACGGTTTGTGCTAGCTCCTTGAAACTTGACAAAATAAAGTAGTTCTAAGTTCTATCTCTATGGTTTGTTTCCTCTTGAAGTACCCCATGCAGAGACTGGCGAAAAACACTTTCGTTTGAAAGGGGTTGCCAAGCGTCCAAAAAACTACTAGTTTGCTGAAATCTCAGCAAACATTTTTTCACCAAAACTTGATGATACTTGGTGGTAATGATCAGTTCACTAATCCCACTTGGCTGCCCAACTTTCACTCCTCTAGGTTCAAGCGTTCGTTTCCAGTAACATTTTGAATTTTTAGGTTTCACTCTGTTTTCTGCTATATAGATAGATGTGTTTGGAATTCTAAATCAAACACGGTTTGTGCTAGCTCCTTGAAACTTGACCAAATGAAGTAGTTCTAAGTTCTATCTCTATGGTTTGTTTCCTCTTGAAGTACCCCATGCAGAGACTGGCGAAAAACACTTTCGTTTGAAAGGGGTTGCCAAGCGTCCAAAAAACTACTAGTTTGCTGAAATCTCAGCAAACATTTTTTAACCAAAACTTGATGATACTTGGTGGTAATGATCAGTTCACTAATCCCACTTGGCTGCCCAACTTTCACTCTTCTAGGTTCAAGCGTTCGTTTCCAGTAACACTTTGAATTTTTAGGTTTCACTCTGTTTTCTGCTATATAGATAGATGTGTTTGGAATTCTAAATCAAACACGGTTTGTGCTAGCTCCTTGAAACTTGTCAAAATAAAGTAGTTCTAAGTTCTATCTCTATGGTTTGTTTCCTCTTGAAGTACCCCATGCAGAGACTGGCGAAAAACACTTTCGTTTGAAAGGGGTTGCCAAGCGTCCAAAAAACTACTAGTTTGCTGAAATCTCAGCAAACATTTTTTCACCAAAACTTGATGATACTTGGTGGTAATGATCAGTTCACTAATCCCACTTGGCTGCCCAACTTTCACTCCTCTAGGTTCAAGCGTTCGTTTCCAGTAACATTTTGAATTTTTAGGTTTCACTCTGTTTTCTGCTATATAGATAGATGTGTTTGGAATTCTAAATCAAACACGGTTTGTGCTAGCTCCTTGAAACTTGACCAAATGAAGTAGTTCTAAGTTCTATCTCTATGGTTTGTTTCCTCTTGAAGTACCCCATGCAGAGACTGGCGAAAAACAGTTTCGTTTGAAAGGGGTTGCCAAGCTTCCAAAAAACTACTAGTTTGCTGAAATCTCAGCAAACATTTTTTCACCAAAACTTGATGATACTTGGTGGTAATGATCAGTTCACTAATCCCACTTGGCTGCCCAACTTTCACTCTTCTAGGTTCAAGCGTTCGTTTCCAGTAACACTTTGAATTTTTAGGTTTCACTCTGTTTTCTGCTATATAGATAGATGTGTTTGAAACTCTGAATCAAACACGGTTTGTGCTAGCTGCGTGAAACTTTACAAAATGAAGTAGTTCTAAGTTCTATCTCTATGGTTTGTTTCCTCTTGAAGTACCCCATGCAGAGACTGGCGAAAAACACTTTCGTTTGAAAGGGGTTGCCAAGCTTCCAAAAAACTACTAGTTTGCTGAAATCTCAGCAAACATTTTTTCACCAAAACTTGATGATACTTGGTGGTAATGATCAGTTCACTAATCCCACTTGGCTGCCCAACTTTCACTCTTCTAGGTTCAAGCGTTCGTTTCCAGTAACACTTTGAATTTTTAGGTTTCACTCTGTTTTCTGCTATATAGATAGATGTGTTTGGAATTCTAAATCAAACACGGTTTGTGCTAGCTCCTTGAAACTTGACAAAATAAAGTAGTTCTAAGTTCTATCTCTATGGTTTGTTTCCTCTTGAAGTACCCCATGCAGAGACTGGCGAAAAACACTTTCGTTTGAAAGGGGTTGCCAAGCGTCCAAAAAACTACTAGTTTGCTGAAATCTCAGCAAACATTTTTTCACCAAAACTTGATGATACTTGGTGGTAATGATCAGTTCACTAATCCCACTTGGCTGCCCAACTTTCACTCCTCTAGGTTCAAGCGTTCGTTTCCAGTAACACTTTGAATTTTTAGGTTTCACTCTGTTTTCTGCTATATAGATAGATGTGTTTGAAACTCTGAGTCAAACACGGTTTGTGCTAGCTGCGTGAAACTTGACAAAATGAAGTAGTTCTAAGTTCTATCTCTATGGTTTGTTTCCTCTTGAAGTACCCCATGCAGAGACTGGCGAAAAACACTTTCGTTTGATAGGGGTTGCCAAGCTTCCAAAAAACTACTAGTTTGCTGAAATCTCAGCAAACATTTTTTCACCAAAACTTGATGATACTTGGTGGTAATGATCAGTTCACTAATCCCACTTGACTGCCCAACTTTCACTCTTCTAGGTTCAAGCGTTCGTTTCCAGTAACACTTTGAATTTTTAGGTTTCACTCTGTTTTCTGCTATATAGATAGATGTGTTTGAAACTCTGAATCAAACACGGTTTGTGCTAGCTCCTTGAAACTTGACCAAATGAAGTAGTTCTAAGTTCTATCTCTATGGTTTGTTTCCTCTTGAAGTACCCCATGCAGAGACTGGCGAAAAACACTTTCGTTTGAAAGGGGTTGCCAAGCGTCCAAAAAACTACTAGTTTGCTGAAATCTCAGCAAACATTTTTTCACCAAAACTTGATGATACTTGGTTGTAATGATCAGTTCACTAATCCCACTTGACTGCCCAACTTTCACTCTTCTAGGTTCAAGCGTTCGTTTCCAGTAACACTTTGAATTTTTAGGTTTCACTCTGTTTTCTGCTATATAGATAGATGTGTTTGGAATTCTAAATCAAACACGGTTTGTGCTAGCTCCTTGAAACTTGACCAAATGAAGTAGTTCTAAGTTCTATCTCTATGGTTTGTTTCCTCTTGAAGTACCCCATGCAGAGACTGGCGAAAAACACTTTCGTTTGAAAGGGGTTGCCATGCGTCCAAAAAACTACTAGTTTGCTGAAATCTCAGCAAACATTTTTTCACCAAAACTTGATGATACTTGGTGGTAATGATCAGTTCACTAATCCCACTTGGCTGCCCAACTTTCACTCTTCTAGGTTCAAGCGTTCGTTTCCAGTAACACTTTGAATTTTTAGGTTTCACTCTGTTTTCTGCTATATAGATAGATGTGTTTGAAACTCTGAGTCAAACACGGTTTGTGCTAGCTGCGTGAAACTTGACAAAATGAAATAGTTCTAAGTTCTATCTCTATGGTTTGTTTCCTCTTAAAGTACCCCATGCAGAGACTGGCGCAAAACACTTTCGTTTGAAAGGGGTTGCCAAGCTTCAAAAAAAACTACTAGTTTCCTGAAATCTCAGCAAACATTTTTTCACCAAATCTTGATGATACTTGGTGGTAATGATCAGTTCACTAATCTCACTTGGCTGCCCAACTTTCACTCTTCTAGGTTCAAGCGTTCATTTCCAGTACCACTTTGAATTTTTAGGTTTCACTCTGTTTTCTGCTACATAGATAGCTGTGTTTGGAATTCTAAATCAAACACTGTTTGTGCTAGCTCCTTGAAACTTGACCAAATGAAGTAGTTCTAAGTTCTATCTCTATGGTTTGTTAACTCTTGAAGTACCCCATGCAGAGACTGGCGAAAAACACTTTCGTTTGAAAGGGGTTGCCAAGCTTCCAAAAAACTACTAGTTTGCTGAAATCTCAGCAAACATTTTTTCACCAAAACTTGATGATACTTGGTGGTAATGATCAGTTCACTAGTCCCACTTGGCTGCCCAACTTTCACTCTTCTAGGTTCAAGCGTTCATTTCCAGTAACACTTTGAATTTTTAGGTTTCACTCTGTTTTCTGCTATATAGATAGATGTGTTTGAAACTCTGAATCAAACACGGTTTGTGCTAGCTGCGTGAAACTTGACAAAATGAAGTAGTTCTAAGTTCTATCTCTATGGTTTGTTTCCTCTTGAAGTACCCCATGCAGAGACTGGCGAAAAACACTTTCGTTTGAAAGGGGTTGCCAAGCTTCCAAAAAACTACTAGTTTGCTGAAATCTCAGCAAACATTTTTTCACCAAAACTTGATGATACTTGGTGGTAATGATCAGTTCACTAATCCCACTTGGCTGCCCAACTTTCACTCTTCTAGGTTCAAGCGTTCGTTTCCAGTAACACTTTGAATTTTTAGGTTTCACTCTGTTTTCTGCTATATAGATAGATGTGTTTGAAACTCTGAGTCAAACACGGTTTGTGCTAGCTCCTTGAAACTTGACCAAATGAAGTATTTCTAAGTTCTATCTCTATGGTTTGTTTCCTCTTGAAGTACCCCATGCAGAGACTGGCGAAAAACACTTTCGTTTGAAAGGGGTTGCCAAGCGTCCAAAAAACTACTAGTTTGCTGAAATCTCAGCAAACATTTTTTCACCAAAACTTGATGATACTTGGTGGTAATGATCAGTTCACTAATTCCACTTGGCTGCCCAACTTTCACTCTTCTAGGTTCAAGCGTTCGTTTCCAGTAACACTTTGAATTTTTAGGTTTCACTCTGTTTTCTGCTATATAGATAGATGTGTTTGGAATTCTGAATCAAACACGGTTTGTGCTAGCTCCTTGAAACTTGACAAAATGAAGTAGTTCTAAGTTCTATCTCTATGGTTTGTTTCCTCTTGAAGTACCCCATGCAGAGACTGGCGAAAAACACTTTCGTTTGAAAGGTGTTGCCAAGCGTCCAAAAAACTACTAGTTTGCTGAAATCTCAGCAAACATTTTTTCACCAAAACTTGATGATACTTGGTGGTAATGATCAGTTCACTAATCCCACTTTGCTGCCCAACTTTCACTCTTCTAGGTTCAAGCGTTCGTTTCCAGTAACACTTTGAATTTTTAGGTTTCACTCTGTTTTCTGCTATATAGATAGATGTGTTTGAAACTCTGAATCAAACACGGTTTGTGCTAGCTCCTTGAAACTTGACAAAATGAAGTAGTTCTAAGTTCCATCTCTATGTTTGCTTCCTCTTGAAGTACCCCATGCAGAAACTGGCGAAAAACACTTTCGTTTGAATGGGGTTGCCAAGCTTCCAAAAAACTACTACTTTTCTGAAATCTCAGCAAACATTTTTTCACCAAATCTTGATGATACTTGGTGGTAATGATCAGTTCACTAATCTCATTTGGCTGCCCAACTTTCACTCTTCTAGGTTCAAGCATTCGTTTCCAGTAACACTTTGAATTTTTAGGTTTCACTCTGTTTTCTGCTACATAGATAGCTGTGTTTGGAATTCTAAATCAAGCACTGTTTGTGCTAGCTCCTTGAAACTCGACCAAATGAAGTAGTTCTAAGTTCTATCTCTATGGTTTGTTAACTCTTGAAGTACCCCATGCAGAGACTGGCGAAAAACACTTTCGTTTGAAAGGGGTTGCCAAGCTTCCAAAAAACTACTAGTTTGCTGAAATCTCAGCAAACATTTTTTCACCAAAACTTGATGATACTTGGTGGTAATGATCAGTTCACTAATCCCACTTGGCTGCCCAACTTTCACTCTTCTAGGTTCAAGCGTTCGTTTCCAGTAACATTTTGAATTTTTAGGTTTCACCTTGTTTTCTGCTATATAGACAGATGTGTTTGGAATTCTAAATCAAACACGGTTTGTGCTAGCTCCTTGAAACTTGACCAAATGATGTAGTTCTAAGTTCTATCTCTATGGTTTGTTTCCTCTTGAAGTACCCCATGCAGAGACTGGCGAAAAACACTTTCGTTTGAAAGGGGTTGCCAAGCTGCCAAAAAACTACTAGTTTGCTGAAATCTCAGCAAACATTTTTTCACCAAATCTTGATGATACTTGGTGGTAATGATCAGTTCACTAATCTCACTTGGCTGCCCAACTTTCACTCTTCTAGGTTCAAGCGTTCGTTTCCAGTAACACTTTGAATTTTTAGGTTTCACTCTGTTTTCTGCTATGTAGATAGATGTGTTTGAAACTCTGAATCAAACACGGTTTGTGCTAGCTCCTTGAAACTTGACCAAATGAAGTAGTTCTAAGTTCTATCTCTATGGTTTGTTTCCTCTTGAAGTACCCCATGCAGAGACTGGCGAAAAACACTTTCGTTTGAAAGGGGTTGCCAAGCGTCCAAAAAACTACTAGTTTGCTGAAATCTCAGCAAACAGTTTTTCACCAAAACTTGATGATACTTGGTGGTAATGATCAGTTCACTAATCCCACTTGGCTGCCCAACTTTCACTCTTCTAGGTTCAAGCGTTCGTTTCCAGTAACACTTTGAATTTTTAGGTTTCACCTTGTTTTCTGCTATATAGACAGATGTGTTTGGAATTCTAAATCAAACACGGTTTGTGCTAGCTCCTTGAAACTTGACCAAATGATGTAGTTCTAAGTTCTATCTCTATGGTTTGTTTCCTCTTGAAGTACCCCATGCAGAGACTGGCGAAAAACACTTTCGTTTGAAAGGGGTTGCCAAGCGTCCAAAAAACTACTAGTTTGCTGAAATCTCAGCAAACATTTTTTCACCAAAACTTGATGATATTTGGTGGTAATGATCAGTTCACTAATCCCACTTGACTGCCCAACTTTCACTCTTCTAGGTTCAAGCGTTCGTTTCAGTAACACTTTGAATTTTTAGGTTTCACTCTGTTTTCTGCTATATAGATAGATGTGTTTGGAATTCTAAATCAAACACGGTTTGTGCTAGCTCCTTGAAACTTGACAAAATAAAGTAGTTCTAAGTTCTATCTCTATGGTTTGTTTCCTCTTGAAGTACCCCATGCAGAGACTGGCGAAAAACACTTTCGTTTGAAAGGGGTTGCCAAGCGTCCAAAAAACTACTAGTTTGCTGAAATCTCAGCAAACATTTTTTCACCAAAACTTGATGATACTTGGTGGTAATGATCAGTTCACTAATCCCACTTGGCTGCCCAACTTTCACTCTTCTAGGTTCAAGCGTTCGTTTCCAGTAACACTTTGAATTTTTAGATTTCACTCTGTTTTCTGCTATATAGATAGATGTGTTTGAAACTCTGAGTCAAACACGGTTTGTGCTAGCTGCGTGAAACTTGACAAAATGAAATAGTTCTAAGTTCTATCTCTATGGTTTGTTTCCTCTTTAAGTACCCCATGCAGAGACTGGCGAAAAACACTTTCGTTTGAAAGGGGTTGCCAAGCTTCCAAAAAACTACTAGTTTGCTGAAATCTCAGCAAACATTTTTTCACCAAAACTTGATGATACTTGGTGGTAATGATCAGTTCACTAATCCCACTTGACTGCCCAACTTTCACTCTTCTAGGTTCAAGCGTTCGTTTCCAGTAACACTTTGAATTTTTAGGTTTCACTCTGTTTTCTGCTATATAGATAGATGTGTTTGGAATTCTAAATCAAACACGGTTTGTGCTAGCTCCTTGAAACTTGACCAAATGAAGTAGTTCTAAGTTCTATCTCTATGGTTTGTTTCCTCTTGCAGTACCCCATGCAGAGACTGGCGAAAAACACTTTCGTTTGAAAGGGGTTGCCAAGCGTCCAAAAAACTACTAGTTTGCTGAAATCTCAGCAAACATTTTTTCACCAAAACTTGATGATACTTGGTGGTAATGATCAGTTCACTAATCCCACTTGGCTGCCCAAATTTCACTCTTCTAGGTTCAAGCGTTCGTTTCCAGTAACACTTTGAATTTTTAGGTTTCACTCTGTTTTCTGCTATATAGATAGATGTGTTTGAAACTCTGAGTCAAACACGGTTTGTGCTAGCTGCGTGAAACTTGACAAAATGAAATAGTTCTAAGTTCTATCTCTATGGTTTGTTTCCTCTTGAAGTACCCCATGCAGAGACTGGCGAAAAACACTTTCGTTCGAAAGGGGTTGCCAAGCTTCCAAAAAACTACTAGTTTGCTGAAATCTCAGCAAACATTTTTTCACCAAATCTTGATGATACTTGGTGGTAATGATCAGTTCACTAATCTCACTTGGCTGCCCAACTTTCACTCTTCTAGGTTCAAGCGTTCGTTTCCAGTAACACTTTGAATTTTTAGGTTTCACTCTGTTTTCTGCTATATAGATAGATGTGTTTGAAACTCTGAATCAAACACGGTTTGTGCTAGCTCCTTGAAACTTGACCAAATGAAGTAGTTCCAAGTTCTATCTCTATGGTTTGTTTCCTCTTGAAGTACCCCATGCAGAGACTGGCGAAAAACACTTTCGTTTGAAAGGGGTTGCCAAGCGTCCAAAAAACTACTAGTTTGCTGAAATCTCAGCAAACAGTTTTTCACCAAAACTTGATGATACTTGGTGGTAATGATCAGTTCACTAATCCCACTTGGCTGCCCAACTTTCACTCTTCTAGGTTCAAGCGTTCGTTTCCAGTAACATTTTGAATTTTTAGGTTTCACTCTGTTTTCTGCTATATAGATAGATGTGTTTGGAATTCTAAATCAAACACGGTTTGTGCTAGCTCCTTGAAACTTGACCAAATGAAGTAGTTCTAAGTTCTATCTCTATGGTTTGTTTCCTCTTGAAGTACCCCATGCAGAGACTGGCGAAAAACACTTTCGTTTGAAAGGGGTTGCCAAGCGTCCAAAAAACTACTAGTTTGCTGAAATCTCAGCAAACATTTTTTCACCAAAACTTGATGATACTTGGTGGTAATGATCAGTTCACTAATCCCACTTGGCTGCCCAACTTTCACTCTTCTAGGTTCAAGCGTTCGTTTCCAGTAACATTTTGAATTTTTAGGTTTCACTCTGTTTTCTGCTATATAGATAGATGTGTTTGGAATTCTAAATCAAACACGGTTTGTGCTAGCTCCTTGAAACTTGACCAAATGAAGTAGTTCTAAGTTCTATCTCTATGGTTTGTTTCCTCTTGAAGTACCCCATGCAGAGACTGGCGAAAAACACTTTCGTTTGAAAGGGGTTGCCAAGCGTCCAAAAAACTACTAGTTTGCTGAAATCTCAGCAAACATTTTTTCACCAAAACTTGATGATACTTGGTGGTAATGATCAGTTCACTAATCCCACTTGGCTGCCCAAATTTCACTCTTCTAGGTTCAAGCGTTCGTTTCCAGTAACACTTTGAATTTTTAGGTTTCACTCTGTTTTCTGCTATATAGATAGATGTGTTTGGAATTCTAAATCAAACACGGTTTGTGCTAGCTCCTTGAAACTTGACCAAATGATGTAGTTCTAAGTTCTATCTCTATGGTTTGTTTCCTCTTGAACTACCCCATGCAGAGACTGACGAAAAACACTTTCGTTTGAAAGGGGTTGCCAAGCGTCCAAAAAACTACTAGTTTGCTGAAATCTCAGCAAACATTTTTTCACCAAAACTTGATGATATTTGGTGGTAATGATCAGTTCACTAATCCCACTTGACTGCCCAACTTTCACTCTTCTAGGTTCAAGCGTTCGTTTCCAGTAACACTTTGAATTTTTAGGTTTCACTCTGTTTTCTGCTATATAGATAGATGTGTTTGGAATTCTAAATCAAACACGGTTTGTGCTAGCTCCTTGAAACTTGACAAAATAAAGTAGTTCTAAGTTCTATCTCTATGGTTTGTTTCCTCTTGAAGTACCCCATGCAGAGACTGGCGAAAAACACTTTCGTTTGAAAGGGGTTGCCAAGCGTCCAAAAAACTACTAGTTTGCTGAAATCTCAGCAAACATTTTTTCACCAAAACTTGATGATACTTGGTGGTAATGATCAGTTCACTAATCCCACTTGGCTGCCCAACTTTCACTCTTCTAGGTTCAAGCGTTCGTTTCCAGTAACACTTTGAATTTTTAGATTTCACTCTGTTTTCTGCTATATAGATAGATGTGTTTGAAACTCTGAGTCAAACACGGTTTGTGCTAGCTGCGTGAAACTTGACAAAATGAAATAGTTCTAAGTTCTATCTCTATGGTTTGTTTCCTCTTGAAGTACCCCATGCAGAGACTGGCGAAAAACACTTTCGTTTGAAAGGGGTTGCCAAGCTTCCAAAAAACTACTAGTTTGCTGAAATCTCAGCAAACATTTTTTCACCAAAACTTGATGATACTTGGTGGTAATGATCAGTTCACTAATCCCACTTGACTGCCCAACTTTCACTCTTCTAGGTTCAAGCGTTCGTTTCCAGTAACACTTTGAATTTTTAGGTTTCACTCTGTTTTCTGCTATATAGATAGATGTGTTTGGAATTCTAAATCAAACACGGTTTGTGCTAGCTCCTTGAAACTTGACCAAATGAAGTAGTTCTAAGTTCTATCTCTATGGTTTGTTTCCTCTTGAAGTACCCCATGCAGAGACTGGCGAAAAACACTTTCGTTTGAAAGGGGTTGCCAAGCGTCCAAAAAACTACTAGTTTGCTGAAATCTCAGCAAACATTTTTTCACCAAAACTTGAGGATACTTGGTGGTAATGATCAGTTCACTAATCCCACTTGGCTGCCCAAATTTCACTCTTCTAGGTTCAAGCGTTCGTTTCCAGTAACACTTTGAATTTTTAGGTTTCACTCTGTTTTCTGCTATATAGATAGATGTGTTTGAAACTCTGAGTCAAACACGGTTTGTGCTAGCTGCGTGAAACTTGACAAAATGAAATAGTTCTAAGTTCTATCTCTATGGTTTGTTTCCTCTTGAAGTACCCCATGCAGAGACTGGCGAAAAACACTTTCGTTTGAAAGGGGTTGCCAAGCTTCCAAAAAACTACTAGTTTGCTGAAATCTCAGCAAACATTTTTTCACCAAATCTTGATGATACTTGGTGGTAATGATCAGTTCACTAATCTCACTTGGCTGCCCAACTTTCACTCTTCTAGGTTCAAGCGTTCGTTTCCAGTAACACTTTGAATTTTTAGGTTTCACTCTGTTTTCTGCTATATAGATAGATGTGTTTGAAACTCTGAATCAAACACGGTTTGTGCTAGCTCCTTGAAACTTGACCAAATGAAGTAGTTCTAAGTTCTATCTCTATGGTTTGTTTCCTCTTGAAGTACCCCATGCAGAGACTGGCGAAAAACACTTTCGTTTGAAAGGGGTTGCCAAGCGTCCAAAAAACTACTAGTGTGCTGAAATCTCAGCAAACAGTTTTTCACCAAAACTTGATGATACTTGGTGGTAATGATCAGTTCACTAATCCCACTTGGCTGCCCAACTTTCACTCTTCTAGGTTCAAGCGTTCGTTTCCAGTAACACTTTGAATTTTTAGGTTTCACTCTGTTTTCTGCTATATAGATAGATGTGTTTGGAATTCTAAATCAAACACGGTTTGTGCTAGCTCCTTGAAACTTGACCAAATGAAGTAGTTCTAAGTTCTATCTCTATGGTTTGTTTCCTCTTGAAGTACCCCATGCAGAGACTGGCGAAAAACACTTTCGTTTGAAAGGGGTTGCCAAGCGTCCAAAAAACTACTAGTTTGCTGAAATCTCAGCAAACATTTTTTCACCAAAACTTGATGATACTTGGTGGTAATGATCAGTTCACTAATCCCACTTGGCTGCCCAACTTTCACTCTTCTAGGTTCAAGCGTTCGTTTCCAGTAACACTTTGAATTTTTAGGTTTCACTCTGTTTTCTGCTATATAGATAGATGTGTTTGGAATTCTAAATCAAACACGGTTTGTGCTAGCTCCTTGAAACTTGACCAAATGATGTAGTTCTAAGTTCTATCTCTATGGTTTGTTTCCTCTTGAAGTACCCCATGCAGAGACTGGCGAAAAACACTTTCGTTTGAAAGGGGTTGCCAAGCGTCCAAAAAACTACTAGTTTGCTGAAATCTCAGCAAACATTTTTTCAACAAAACTTGATGATATTTGGTGGTAATGATCAGTTCACTAATCCCACTTGACTGCCCAACTTTCACTCTTCTAGGTTCAAGCGTTCGTTTCCAGTAACACTTTGAATTTTTAGGTTTCACTCTGTTTTCTGCTATATAGATAGATGTGTTTGGAATTCTAAATCAAACACGGTTTGTGCTAGCTTTTTGAAACTTGACAAAATAAAGTAGTTCTAAGTTCTATCTCTATGGTTTGTTTCCTCTTGAAGTACCCCATGCAGAGACTGGCGAAAAACACTTTCGTTTGAAAGGGGTTGCCAAGCGTCCAAAAAACTACTAGTTTGCTGAAATCTCAGCAAACATTTTTTCACCAAAACTTGATGATACTTGGTGGTAATGATCAGTTCACTAATCCCACTTGGCTGCCCAACTTTCACTCTTCTAGGTTCAAGCGTTCGTTTCCAGTAACACTTTGAATTTTTAGATTTCACTCTGTTTTCTGCTATATAGATAGATGTGTTTGAAACTCTGAGTCAAACACGGTTTGTGCTAGCTGCGTGAAACTTGACAAAATGAAATAGTTCTAAGTTCTATCTCTATGATTTGTTTCCTCTTGAAGTACCCCATGCAGAGACTGGCGAAAAACACTTTCGTTTGAAAGGGGTTGCCAAGCTTCCAAAAAACTACTAGTTTGCTGAAATCTCAGCAAACATTTTTTCACCAAAACTTGATGATACTTGGTGGTAATGATCAGTTCACTAATCCCACTTGACTGCCCAACTTTCACTCTTCTAGGTTCAAGCTTTCGTTTCCAGTAACACTTTGAATTTTTAGGTTTCACTCTGTTTTCTGCTATATAGATAGATGTGTTTGGAATTCTAAATCAAACACGGTTTGTGCTAGCTCCTTGAAACTTGACCAAATGAAGTAGTTCTAAGTTCTATCTCTATGGTTTGTTTCCTCTTGAAGTACCCCATGCAGAGACTGGCGAAAAACACTTTCGTTTGAAAGGGGTTGCCAAGCGTCCAAAAAACTACTAGTTTGCTGAAATCTCAGCAAACATTTTTTCACCAAAACTTGATGATCCTTGGTGGTAATGATCAGTTCACTAATCCCACTTGGCTGCCCAAATTTCACTCTTCTAGGTTCAAGCGTTCGTTTCCAGTAACACTTTGAATTTTTAGGTTTCACTCTGTTTTCTGCTATATAGATAGATGTGTTTGAAACTCTGAGTCAAACACGGTTTGTGCTAGCTGCGTGAAACTTGACAAAATGAAATAGTTCTAAGTTCTATCTCTATGGTTTGTTTCCTCTTGAAGTACCCCATGCAGAGACTGGCGAAAAACACTTTCGTTTGAAAGGGGTTGCCAAGCGTCCAAAAAACTACTAGTTTGCTGAAATCTCAGCAAACATTTTTTCACCAAAACTTGATGATACTTGGTGGTAATGATCAGTTCACTAATCCCACTTGGCTGCCCAACTTTCACACTTCTAGGTTCAAGCGTTCGTTTCCAGTAACATTTTGAATTTTTAGGTTTCACTCTGTTTTCTGCTATATAGATAGATGTGTTTGGAATTCTAAATCAAACACGGTATGTGCTAGCTCCTTGAAACGTGACCAAATGAAGTAGTTCTAAGTTCTATCTCTATGGTTTGTTTCCTCTTGAAGTACCCCATGCAGAGACTGGCGAAAAACACTTTCGTTTGAAAGGGGTTGCCAAGCGTCCAAAAAACTACTAGTTTGCTGAAATCTCAGCAAACATTTTTTCACCAAAACTTGATGATACTTGGTGGTAATGATCAGTTCACTAATCCCACTTGGCTGCCCAAATTTCACTCTTCTAGGTTCAAGCGTTCGTTTCCAGTAACACTTTGAATTTTTAGGTTTCACTCTGTTTTCTGCTATATAAATAGATGTGTTTGAAACTCTGAGTCAAACACGGTTTGTGCTAGCTGCGTGAAACTTGACAAAATGAAATAGTTCTAAGTTCTATCTCTATGGTTTGTTTCCTCTTGAAGTACCCCATGCAGAGACTGGCGAAAAACACTTTCGTTTGAAAGGGGTTGCCAAGCGTCCAAAAAACTACTAGTTTGCTGAAATCTCAGCAAACATTTTTTCACCAAAACTTGATGATACTTGGTGGTAATGATCAGTTCACTAATCCCACTTGGCTGCCCAACTTTCACTCTTCTAGGTTCAAGCGTTCGTTTCCAGTAACACTTTGAATTTTTAGGTTTCACTCTGTTTTCTGCTATATAGATAGATGTGTTTGGAATTCTAAATCAAACACGGTTTGTGCTAGCTCCTTGAAACTTGACCAAATGATGTAGTTCTAAGTTCTATCTCTATGGTTTGTTTCCTCTTGAAGTACCCCATGCAGAGACTGGCGAAAAACACTTTCGTTTGAAAGGGGTTGCCAAGCGTCCAAAAAACTACTAGTTTGCTGAAATCTCAGCAAACATTTTTTCACCAAAACTTGATGATATTTGGTGGTAATGATCAGTTCACTAATCCCACTTGACTGCCCAACTTTCACTCTTCTAGGTTCAAGCGTTCGTTTCCAGTAACACTTTGAATTTTTAGGTTTCACTCTGTTTTCTGCTATATAGATAGATGTGTTTGGAATTCTAAATCAAACACGGTTTGTGCTAGCTCCTTGAAACTTGACAAAATAAAGTAGTTCTAAGTTCTATCTCTATGGTTTGTTTCCTCTTGAAGTACCCCATGCAGAGACTGGCGAAAAACACTTTCGTTTGAAAGGGGTTGCCAAGCGTCCAAAAAACTACTAGTTTGCTGAAATCTCAGCAAACATTTTTTCACCAAAACTTGATGATACTTGGTGGTAATGATCAGTTCACTAATCCCACTTGGCTGCCCAACTTTCACTCTTCTAGGTTCAAGCGTTCGTTTCCAGTAACACTTTGAATTTTTAGATTTCACTCTGTTTTCTGCTATATAGATAGATGTGTTTGAAACTCTGAGTCAAACACGGTTTGTCCTAGCTGCGTGAAACTTGACAAAATGAAATAGTTCTAAGTTCTATCTCTATGATTTGTTTCCTCTTGAAGTACCCCATGCAGAGACTGGCGAAAAACACTTTCGTTTGAAAGGGGTTGCCAAGCTTCCAAAAAACTACTAGTTTGCTGAAATCTCAGCAAACATTTTTTCACCAAAACTTGATGATACTTGGTGGTAATGATCAGTTCACTAATCCCACTTGACTGCCCAACTTTCACTCTTCTAGGTTCAAGCGTTCGTTTCCAGTAACACTTTGAATTTTTAGGTTTCACTCTGTTTTCTGCTATATAGATAGATGTGTTTGGAATTCTAAATCAAACACGGTTTGTGCTAGCTCCTTGAAACTTGACCAAATGAAGTAGTTCTAAGTTCTATCTCTATGGTTTGTTTCCTCTTGAAGTACCCCATGCAGAGACTGGCGAAAAACACTTTCGTTTGAAAGGGGTTGCCAAGCGTCCAAAAAACTACTAGTTTGCTGAAATCTCAGCAAACATTTTTTCACCAAAACTTGATGATACTTGGTGGTAATGATCAGTTCACTAATCCCACTTGGCTGCCCAAATTTCACTCTTCTAGGTTCAAGCGTTCGTTTCCAGTAACACTTTGAATTTTTAGGTTTCACTCTGTTTTCTGCTATATAGATAGATGTGTTTGAAACTCTGAGTCAAACACGGTTTGTGCTAGCTGCGTGAAACTTGACAAAATGAAATAGTTCTAAGTTCTATCTCTATGGTTTGTTTCCTCTTGAAGTACCCCATGCAGAGACTGGCGAAAAACACTTTCGTTTGAAAGGGGTTGCCAAGCTTCCAAAAAACTACTAGTTTGCTGAAATCTCAGCAAACATTTTTTCACCAAAACTTGATGATACTTGGTGGTAATGATCAGTTCACTAATCCCACTTGGCTGCCCAACTTTCACTCTTCTAGGTTCAAGCGTTCGTTTCCAGTAACATTTTGAATTTTTAGGTTTCACTCTGTTTTCTGCTATATAGATAGATGTGTTTGGAATTCTAAATCAAACACGGTTTGTGCTAGCTGCGTGAAACTTGACCAAATGAAGTAGTTCTAAGTTCTATCTCTATGGTTTGTTTCCTCTTGAAGTACCCCATGCAGAGACTGGCGAAAAACACTTTCGTTTGAAAGGGGTTGCCAAGCGTCCAAAAAACTACTAGTTTGCTGAAATCTCAGCAAACATTTTTTCACCAAAACTTGATGATACTTGGTGGTAATGATCAGTTCACTAATCCCACTTGGCTGCCCAAATTTCACTCTTCTAGGTTCAAGCGTTCGTTTCCAGTAACACTTTGAATTTTTAGGTTTCACTCTGTTTTCTGCTATATAGATAGATGTGTTTGAAACTCTGAGTCAAACACGGTTTGTGCTAGCTGCGTGAAACTTGACAAAATGAAATAGTTCTAAGTTCTATCTCTATGGTTTGTTTCCTCTTGAAGTACCCCATGCAGAGACTGGCGCAAAACACTTTCGTTTGAAAGGGGTTGCCAAGCTTCCAAAAAACTACTAGTTTGCTGAAATCTCAGCAAACATTTTTTCACCAAATCTTGATGATACTTGGTGGTAATGATCAGTTCACTAATCTCACTTTTCTGCCCAACTTTCACTCTTCTAGGTTCAAGCGTTCGTTTCCAGTAACACTTTGAATTTTTAGGTTTCACTCTGTTTTCTGCTATATAGATAGATGTGTTTGGAATTCTAAATCAAACACGGATTGTGCTAGCTCCTTGAAACTTGACCAAATGAAGTAGTTCTAAGTTCTATCTCTATGGTTTGTTTCCTCTTGAAGTACCCCATGCAGAGACTGGCGAAAAACACTTTCGTTTGAAAGGGGTTGCCAAGCGTCCAAAAAACTACTAGTTTGCTGAAATCTCAGCAAACATTTTTTCACCAAAACTTGATGATACTTGGTGGTAATGATCAGTTCACTAATCCCACTTGGCTGCCCAACTTTCACTCTTCTAGGTTCAAGCGTTCGTTTCCAGTAACACTTTGAATTTTTAGGTTTCACTCTGTTTTCTGCTATATAGATAGATGTGTTTGGAATTCTAAATCAAACACGGTTTGTGCTAGCTCCTTGAAACTTGACCAAATGATGTAGTTCTAAGTTCTATCTCTATGGTTTGTTTCCTCTTGAAGTACCCCATGCAGAGACTGGCGAAAAACACTTTCGTTTGAAAGGGGTTGCCAAGCGTCCAAAAAACTACTAGTTTGCTGAAATCTCAGCAAACATTTTTTCACCAAAACTTGATGATATTTGGTGGTAATGATCAGTTCACTAATCCCACTTGACTGCCCAACTTTCACTCTTCTAGGTTCAAGCGTTCGTTTCCAGTAACACTTTGAATTTTTAGGTTTCACTCTGTTTTCTGCTATATAGATAGATGTGTTTGAAACTCTGAGTCAAACACGGTTTGTGCTAGCTGCGTGAAACTTGACAAAATGAAATAGTTCTAAGTTCTATCTCTATGGTTTGTTTCCTCTTGAAGTACCCCATGCAGAGACTGGCGAAAAACACTTTCGTTTGAAAGGGGTTGCCAAGCTTCCAAAAAACTACTAGTGTGCTGAAATCTCAGCAAACATTTTTTCACCAAATCTTGATGATACTTGGTGGTAATGATCAGTTCACTAATCTCACTTGGCTGCCCAACTTTCACTCTTCTAGGTTCAAGCGTTCGTTTCCAGTAACACTTTGAATTTTTAGGTTTCACTCTGTTTTCTGCTATATAGATAGATGTGTTTGAAACTCTGAATCAAACACGGTTTGTGCTAGCTCCTTGAAACTTGACCAAATGAAGTAGTTCTAAGTTCTATCTCTATGGTTTGTTTCCTCTTGAAGTACCCCATGCAGAGACTGGCGAAAAACACTTTCGTTTGAAAGGGGTTGCCAAGCGTCCAAAAAACTACTAGTTTGCTGAAATCTCAGCAAACAGTTTTTCACCAAAACTTGATGATACTTGGTGGTAATGATCAGTTCACTAATCCCACTTGGCTGCCCAACTTTCACTCTTCTAGGTTCAAGCGTTCGTTTCCAGTAACACTTTGAATTTTTAGGTTTCACTCTGTTTTCTGCTATATAGATAGATGTGTTTGGAATTCTAAATCAAACACGGTTTGTGCTAGCTCCTTGAAACTTGACCAAATGATGTAGTTCTAAGTTCTATCTCTATGGTTTGTTTCCTCTTGAAGTACCCCATGCAGAGACTGGCGAAAAACACTTTCGTTTGAAAGGGGTTGCCAAGCGTCCAAAAAACTACTAGTTTGCTGAAATCTCAGCAAACATTTTTTCACCAAAACTTGATGATATTTGGTGGTAATGATCAGTTCACTAATCCCACTTGACTGCCCAACTTTCACTCTTCTAGGTTCAAGCGTTCGTTTCCAGTAACACTTTGAATTTTTAGGTTTCACTCTGTTTTCTGCTATATAGATAGATGTGTTTGGAATTCTAAATCAAACACGGTTTGTGCTAGCTCCTTGAAACTTGACCAAATGATGTAGTTCTAAGTTCTATCTCTATGGTTTGTTTCCTCTTGAAGTACCCCATGCAGAGACTGGCGAAAAACACTTTCGTTTGAAAGGGGTTGCCAAGCGTCCAAAAAACTACTAGTTTGCTGAAATCTCAGCAAACATTTTTTCACCAAAACTTGATGATATTTGGTGGTAATGATCAGTTCACTAATCCCACTTGACTGCCCAACTTTCACTCTTCTAGGTTCAAGCGTTCGTTTCCAGTAACACTTTGAATTTTTAGGTTTCACTCTGTTTTCTGCTATATAGATAGATGTGTTTGGAATTCTAAATCAAACACGGTTTGTGCTAGCTCCTTGAAACTTGACAAAATAAAGTAGTTCTAAGTTCTATCTCTATGGTTTGTTTCCTCTTGAAGTACCCCATGCAGAGACTGGCGAAAAACACTTTCGTTTGAAAGGGGTTGCCAAGCGTCCAAAAAACTACTAGTTTGCTGAAATCTCAGCAAACATTTTTTCACCAAAACTTGATGATACTTGGTGGTAATGATCAGTTCACTAATCCCACTTGGCTGCCCAACTTTCACTCTTCTAGGTTCAAGCGTTCGT